>NC_079209.1:16306878-16553994 GCF_026745355.1 Beta vulgaris subsp. vulgaris
TGTAGATGTTACATTAACTAATAAGCTAGTAAATTGGTTTAATCTCTTCTTAATTTTATTAATACCGAGACCCTTGATACTAGTATAGGAAAGCTGACACAATTACAAGTTTACAAATTTAGTGTGATATACAATTTTTTAAAGGGCAAAATAATTCGGATGTTACATTGCATACAATAATACACAAACAAAGACATAGTTACATGATACTTCCTCCGTTTAAAAATAGTTGCACTGTTTCTATTTGGCACATTTCTTAAGGAGGTATGGTGGGATTATGAGAGGGGTAAGTTAATGAGAAATATTAATGACAAAGGATAGTATTTAATGACAACTATTGTGGGGTCAATTGATGGGTTTTCTATTCTGCAAAATCTGATAAGAGAAAAAAATCCAAAAAGTACATTTATGAAAAAGCAACTTTAACTTTTAGTTTCACACTCCCTCCAAAATTATAATAGTTGTACATGCAACATTCCCTGCAAATTACATGCGATAGTGTAAATTTAATGAAAATTTAAAACTTCCCTCCAAACATTTAAGAACTTCACAACTACAAAAAATATTTACTATGAAGTCTACAACAGTAGGTCAGTAACATTGATGAAGCTCTAAAAAAATAAAAGTCTTCCAAAAAACAATTATCACTTACTCACTGCACACACTTCACACACTTCACAGTTAATTTTTTTTTTTTTTGCACAACACTTCTTTCATGGAGTTTAAGGTGGATGAGTATGACAAATGGCTTGAAGATTTAATGTCTGATTCTGATGAAGACATAACAATGGATGAACTCATCCGGATTGAAGAGCAGATGAACAATATTGAAGATTCTGATAATGACGAGTAGATGAACAATAACTGGTATGTTACTGATTCTGATGCTTCTGATTCTGATGAAGAAATAAATAATGGTGAAATTAATGAACAAATTAATCTCATGAAGAAACCGAAATTAGGGAGTAGACAAAAGGTTCACATAGTGACCAGTTTGTTAGATGTTGTTAAGAATTTAGTTATACTAAGGGGAAAATTCAAAGAAATTATAACACGTTTTGGGATTAATAGAAGCACAATTTATAGAATCTAGACAAAAGCTAAGAAACAAGCGTTACGAGCTAATGAAATTCATATGCAGACAAAAAAAACAAGTATGGCAGAAAATCGAAGTTCACTGATGATGAAGCATTAAGATCAGTCCCATTAGAGCAGAGAACAATGCTAAGGTCTTTTGCATCAACACTTATGTGTAGTCCGACAACGGTGCATAGGCTCATGAAAAGGGAAATTTTAAGGTCTCATACCAAGTCAATCAAGCCTAAAGTCACACACATTCACAAAATACAAAGGTTGCATTTTGTACTCAGCAAAATCTTACCAAGAACAGTGAGAAAAATCCCTAAATTCTCTTCTTTATATAACATGGTCCACATTGACGAGAAATAGTTTTACATGAGTAGAATCACTCAAAGATTTTATCTCATGTTAGATGAAGAAGACCCATACAGATGCGTCCAATTAAAAAACTATATCATCAAAGTGATGTTCATGGGTGCTATAGCAAGACCTATGATTACTAGTGATGGAGTGATCGTATGGGATAGCAAAATTGATATTTTCTCATTTATTGAAGTTGTGGCAGCTCAAAGGCGGAGTGTGAACAGGGATAGAGAGACTTTAGAGAACAAAGCAATACAACACATCACAAAGGAAGTGATCAGGAACATCATAATCACAAAGTTACTACCAACAATCAGAGCTAAAAGGCCATGTTTTGGATGTAAAACTATTTGGATTCAATAAGATAACGCAAGACCCCACATTCAACCAAATGATCCACAATAGAGGAAGCAACAAAGGATGTGTTTGATATGCATCTAATTTGTCAGCCCCCTCAACCACCTAATCTTAATTGTTTGGATTTAGGTTTTTTCAAGGCTATACAATCTCTACGACATCAAAAGTTCTCGAAAATTCATGGACAGGTTAGTGGAGAGTGTGAAACAAGCATATAAATTTTATGATCCAAGACTCATAAACTACACTTGGTTACAGTTAATGTATGTGATGGTTGAGATATGAAGGTAAAGGGTGAAAACAACTATAAAAGTCCTCATAAAGAAAAGAAGAAGCTAGATAGATCGGGTCTTCTACCAACTGGAGTCACAATTCCCCTCGAGCTAGTAGATGACACAATCTCATACCTAAATGAGGGTGTAGTTACTATTAGAAGGGAAGTTTTTTAAATGTAGGTGGTTCAATTTCAGCATCTGCAAGTGTTGCCATATCATAAATGGGCAGTCAGATTTCACAACATAGAGTCAGATTTCACAACATACATGCAAATCACGAAATTCTCTAACTTGAGCAAGGTAAGACTCTCTTATTTTGTTAATCATAACTTTTATAACTTGAGCAAGATAGTCTCATTTATTTTATAAATCATAAATTGTTGTAACTAATACTTGAGCAAGATATGCTCATTTATTTTGTAAATGATAAATGGTTTATGGAATTTTTTGTGGATAAAGTTTATGGACTTTTTTTTGTGTATAAAGTAATTAAGATCCAATATGCAAAAATCCTATGGTGAAACACTCTTTATCATCAAAAATCTTACAACATTATTTTTAAAGGCAGCTAGTAGTCAAGCAAACCAGTTCCCAAAGAAACATTTTCAAACCCAAAGCAACATTTTTTTATTACCAGATGCACACTAGTAGTCAAGCAAACCAGTTCTCAAAGCATGAAGCCAAAATTACTACAAAATGTCTAACAACATTCACAAAAATTTTCTCCATATTCTAGGACTCACAAATTACTGTCCCAAATAATTCTACTCACAACATTATACAACAACATAAAGTTCCCACAAAATCATATAAAAAACAACCAAAATAAAATCATGAGCAACTTTATATTAAAACTGAAACTAATAGATAGATGCTTATCTAGTTAAATATTCTAGCCAATTGTCAGGGGCTTAAGGTTCATCTGAGTCGTATCCAATTGTCGGTGAAGATGGTGGTGGTGGATATTCGGTTGGAGACGGGGGACAAAATACCTTGTCCTCTTGTTACTAGTGTCTCTTTCATGCTCATGTGTATCCGGGGCTACTTCACCTACAAAACCCACTTCAGTTGGTGGTGTTTATGGGACACACTCTTCAACGTCGCTGCTAATTTCGTATTTGCCATCAGACCTCTAATTATCACAATAACAACAAAGTCTTTCTCTCAAATCAGAATAATCATCATCTTCATGAGCAAGATCAAAGTCGTCCTTCTCTTTGAAGCTTGATCGATATCGCATAGGGTGCTTCAACTTCATCAATTTTACGTATTCCTCATCACTTTCAGAAGAATAATGATAGTAGTAGGGATCCATAAATCAAAATTTGACAGGGAGAAAGAGAGAGAAGATCGAAAAAAATCCAAAAAAAAAATTGACGGTTTCTAGGGTACTTAAAGAGTAAATTGAATAGATTGAAGCTCATGACAATGGTGCATAATGGATAGCATAAGTAAATTCTTCATAAATCGGAAGAGAGAAGATCGAAATGGAAAGGGTCAAAGTTTTAGGGTTCTTGAAGTTGAAGAACCGAGACTAGATGTTTCTAGATTTTGGGGATTTAATTTCAGTATATTGGGGGGGGGGGGTAAGAAAACTGCTCATCTGATTTTATTTTTAGATGGTACAGGTAATGGGAGATAGGTGGGTAGATTTAATAATGGTTGGTGAGATTAATAAATGGGAGGGAATGGTTAGTAGGTGAATACTTAATATTAGAAGTTAATAGTAAGGGGAAAAAGGTAATTTCATGCAATGAAAGCTTACCAAAAAAGGAAATGGAGCAATTATTATGACATTTTCAAAAAAGGAATACAGTGCAACTATTTTGAAACGGAGGAAGTATTCGATTAAGTACATTACAAACAAGAAAAATAGTACCGAGATCATCGTATAAAATATGGTATATTTCTCCTTGCATCACATTATCTTAAAATTTACTCTTGAGTGATGATCACCTATGTTGTTCATCCATATGCACTCACGCCTATCTAGCTTCAACTTCTGACACAGAGATATCATTTACAGACCATGGATCTGATTTACTTGTTGATTGATCTGAGCTAATGCCTTTCTCAGAGCTAGTTGATTCTGTTACGCTCCTATAAAAGAAAGCTGGCTCTTACGGCACCGGAGGGAATATTGTCGAGTGAGTGTCCAACATGAGCATTGCCCTTGCCATTGTAGGTCTTTCATCCAGAGCCTCTTGAACGCATAGCAAACCAAGGTGCATGCATCTCAATACTTCGCTACATGAGCACGATTCTCTTATTGTCGAGTCGAAAAATTCCATGTGCTTGCCGTCTTTACATTGCTTCCAAGCCTGCATACTCATTTGATCTTTCACCTTCGTTCACAATTTATCCAAGAAAATCTATCGAAAAAAAGGGCTTACATAGCTTAAAAGGTCCTTGGCATAGCCTGATTGGTAGAAATTACTGTTCCTCTTACTGCTGATGATTTCCAAGACAAGTACACCAAAACTGTACACATCGGACTTAACAGAGAATTTGCCATGCATAGCATATTCTGGAGACATGTAGCCACTACAAAAAAAAAAAGTTAAATTTAAGTTGTATACATGAACACATTCGTTAATCTAATTCATCATTTCATGAGAGCATAATACTTTAAACTTGAGGACTATTTGTAATGACAAAATTTGTACTACAATCACTAAGTACGAACCACCCTGCTTGTGTTTCCTTGGATTTGATCTACGCCAAATATCTTTGCCATGCCAAAGTGAGATACTTTAGGATTCATATCAGCATCTAACAAGACATTACTTGCCTTGAGATCGCAATATATGATTCAAAGTCGGGAATCTTCATGAAGATAAAGCATTCCATGAGCGATTCCTCCTATAACTTTGTAACGCTTTACCCAGTCTAATTGTCCTTGTTTTTTAGGATCTAATTCACAAGTTAACATACATTCAATTAGTCCACTTCAATCTTTCACATATGTCACAATATTAAGAAACCAATAACTACTAATATGGAATCTTAAGGTCTATATGGAAACAATCATACCAAAACTGAAATGATCAAGGCTCTTATTTGGGACATATTCGTACACCAGGAGCTTCTCCCCTTCTGCTAAGCAAAATCCCAAAAGCCTCACGAAATTTCTATGCTGAAGTTTAGCTATGAACAAAACCTCATTCTTGAATTCTTGTGCACCTTGGCCAGAACTTCTAGATAACCTCTTTAGTGCTATTTCTTGTCCATTTGACAGTATACCCTAGGAAAAAAAGTTCATCAACAAAGAAACTTTATTACAACAATGGATACATATATATACAATTACAATAGAGAAACTTTTCCGTACAACAATTACTTGATTATTGCTATTTGTCTAACTTTTGAAAAAATATTCACCTTATAGACACTGCCGAATCCACCTTCAGCTATTTTATTCTCCTCTGAAAAACTATTTGTTGCCAAGTGAAGTGTTGCCAGATCAGATTGTAAGGAGTCGAGGGTGGCGAAATCCTCACCTACATAACAACGTAGAGATAAGAATTATGAACAAGGCGATTAATTAAAGAACAATAATTTCGTAAGTTAAATCAATTTTTTAGTAACTTATAAATTATAATATCTTCTTACCACTTCCAACAGGTACAACATTATAGTTTTTAGATCTCTTCTTTACAAAACAGATTGCCAGAGCAACTATGATAGTTGCTACCACCACCACCGGCAAAAGAATAGCAACGATCACCGTTGTCGATACTTTGTTTTTACCTGAATTACAGGAAAAAAAGAAATGGATTAGAGGGTAACTTGTAGGTTGTTGCCATGACATATTTCGATCATAATTAGCAGGCGCTGTTGTCTTTTACAAAACTTCACTATATGGACCATCCACCTTTCTTAAATACTTCCTCGATTCCTAAATATTGCTACATTGATTAAATTGACATTGTTCACCAACTAACAATAAAGCTATTTTCTTGCTATCTATCTATACAAATATATTAAAAGGCGTGCATAAACAAGAAACTGTGCCACGTGGCGCTCTCCCTAGGGAGTTTTAGTTCATATAATTCATGTCAATAAAAAAATTTAGAAATTGTGTAGTATATGATTTGATCCCGAGACCTCAAGTACATATACTAAAGTGTTAACCACTAGACTAAGTTGTATTTAATGTTATTATCATAAAGTATTATATTAATAAATGAAATTTTTTCTTACCCGGGGCATAGCTCGAGCCTAATAACTAGTTATATAAAGAAAAAGATAGTCAAGTGAAATCTCGTTAGAATTATTTCAATGTACACTTTCAAAAACATGATTTGTCATTTTATTGTATCATGCTTACTTATTACATTTCAAAAGAAATTAAGTACCCAATCCATTTATTTTTTAATAGGTAACAAGAAATTCTATGTGATGCCCTCACCGAAGGCCGAAACCCCACCCCCTTGAATTCCTATGTAACTGCTTGGTCTAGGAACTGAACCCTAGCTAGACTTGACTAGACACGATGGAAAACCTCATCACTTGAGCCAACCCCAATTCTTAAATAATCAATCTATATGTTTTAGATGATAGTTATGATGTACATCAATATGTATACTATTTTATGATCCAACCTTCATATATACATTGTATGTGTGAAAGAGATTTAAATTTGTGAGTACCATAGCATAAAATAAGAATATAAAACCAATCTAGGCCCTTAGATCATCATAAATGGATGCTCAAGATCATTCCCATGTCATTGATGACATCTTTATATAAACTAACCTCAATTCATATACTTTTGAAGGAAGAAATTAAACGCCTTGCCAGCTTTTACTAGATGTAAAAGATGCGGGTTTGATTGTGGTGGCTGAAGGAAATGCACAACCACAAAGTGAACGAGCAACAGTCCATCATCAATTGGTGGACAATGATCACTTGGCGGTTAGTGTAGTCTCAATCACTCCTGAATACAAAGACTTTGCTCTCCCATTAACTAACCCGTCGACGGATACAAATGTCTTGACCGACGCTCGTGGTGGTTATGTGCTCCGGCCATCGGCATGGGTGAGGTTTTCAGATAAGGTAAAATGAACCAACTAAAGTATTCAATCGTATTGATCTATTTAATTCAAATCTATTAAGTATTAACTAAGTATGTTGAATTTTTCTCGGTTTCAATCAATAGGATTTGGAGAGAATAAAGAAGCCCAACGAAAGCAAGGCGGACTCACCTCCTCTACAAAAGGCGAAAGAAAAGGAGGGTTCAAGCAAGCCAAAGAAGGCGATTTCGGGGGAAGAAACACAAGTCTCCAAAGGTTCAAGTCCCAAACAAAACCCTCCTAAACCTACTTGGATCGAGTCTTCAACGCTTCAAGGTCTCACTAAGGCATGCTCGTGGCTACATGCAAATATGCGTGATATGCCGGATGATACACCTTTGGAGGTTAAGTTGGGTGCCATGGAATTCAACTACCACGAGGAATCGTTGACATGGGTGTCCAAGGATGATGTGGAAGAGTTCCTCTGCGGAGATATGTTGAATGTTTCGTTAATTCAAGCATTCATGAGGTATAACATCGGTACTTATGAAACGTATGAACTTTCTTTGCAATATCTAATAATACATCGATGTTATGTATATGATTTTGCTTTGAATTGAAGATTACTCCAAGAGTCTCCTTCTGGATGCGGTCAGTTTGGGTGGTTATGTCCAGATTTTGTCCGAGCTGACAACTGTTTGCAAAACCCAGGTGAGGTTAAGGAGTATATTAGCCTATGTATCCAAACAGCTCAACGTTCACAATATAATTTCATATTTTCCCCTTGTTTTGAAGAGTATAGTTCTTAACCTTATCCATTTTTAGCACTTAATAATTATTATACAATACAAGTATGTACTCACAATATAATTTCACTTGATTTTGTGATTTTTAGTGCCTATTGGTCGCTTCTTGTGATTTCTCCTACAAACAACGCAGTATATCATTTTGATTCTGCAGCTCAACATACACCACGATCCTTAATCCTCAAATCATGCATAAATAGGCAACACATTTCACTAATTTCTTCCTTTGTCGGCTTCTCACATGAAATTAAAATAACTACAGCTACTTGAAGAAGGTTGGGAGAACAGGAAGAGTTCCTCAGTGGAAAGCAATGAAGGTAATTCATATTAATTTTTAATATAATTCTATAATTAGTGTGCTCAACAACCCGGGGGAACCGAGTGTGGCTACTATCTGTTGAGGTTCATGTTCGATATAGCCTCATGTTGCAACGACGTCGAGGATATTGACAAGGTATTATATATGACAACCCATTTTCGCCTTTCTCGACCTTTTTTGGCCTTTGAAGTTCAATTTACATATACAATACAATGTTAGGACATATATAGTACTAATAGCAACATATATAACCATTAGAGTAAGGAACCACCATTTCTCATGCTTTAAAACCCAATTTGGGTAAATGAAGGTCATTTCGGGTCGATTTTTTACTTCTTAGCTCAACTTTAATTTCTTTAACCGCCCGCACTTAGTCTCATTATTATATTGACTTCTTATGTGTGTTTCGTTATGGATGTTTTTATAAGGTGTTCATCAAGGGCAAGCCAAGGGAAGATTCTTTCACCGCCTCCGAGATAACGAGGTTCGGCATTTGCTTACACGCTACCCTACCGACAATTGCATGTGAGGATGATGTCGAGGATTTGAGCTTTTTTGTTAGGATTATGTTACTAGCTACACTCATTTCATATGTATATTTTTTTATTTTGGTACTTATTTATAACTTCATTTGTAGTACATTATGAATATTATATTATATATAATAATATCATTTTGAGTACTTTATACGACACGTTCGTGAGATATTTTCTAATTAAGGCAGGTTTAGATATAAGCTTTATATAAATATAATATATATATATATATATTATAAAAACCTGATGCGATTTTGGAGAAATTTGCATCAAATTGTACACCTAGAGGTCCAAAACCTTGGCGCCAAGACCATAATCTGATGCGGTTTTTGGTGAAACCGCATCAGATTTTAGTCTAATCTGATGCGGCTTTCCCTTAAAACCGCATCAGATTATCCATTTCTGATGCGGTTTTGGATCACATCAAATTGATTTACACACCTGCTGCGAGTCCATCTATTACGGACCAAAACCGCATCCGAAAGCCCACATTTGATCGCATCCCCTTGGGTATTTCCACTAGTGAAAACAACCTCCTTACCCTCCTTCCTAGCCTCACAAATCAAGCCTTTCTTTCGAGCTTTGGCAACTCTTTCCTTGGTGACGGGATTGACAGAGTACACACACTCTATAGTTGCCGAGGCAACCTTAATTCACAACAAGGCCATGATTGTGTGAAGGAAGCATCACAGGAGATCATAACCCGATGTCCAACTCAGATAGAATCGATGCAATGGTTCAAAGAATACATGGGTCGTTATGCAAACCGAACTATTTTCTCCTTCGAAGCAGAAATCCCTTTTAATTGGGGTTTTAATGGCGTATTAAAAGACGACTCTAGTCCATATTTAGCTCAAATTGTGGCGAAGAATATAGATGGTTTGTTAGAGGAAGCGGCCTACCACAAAGCTACGGGAGGTTACGCTTTAGGCCAAGTCAATATTGCACCACTTGGCCATGTACATATCCTCGTGCAATGCACTCCTGATATTCTAGGCAGTCGATGTGAGAAATGCTCAAGATCAACATTAAAGCCTATGGCTGAATATGGTAATATGTCAACCTTAATATGCAATGCCACCTCCGCAATGATCGTTCATCGGTTGTGCTCAATGGAGCTAAATATTCCCCAATTTCTCGATCTAATTCATTGTTGCCACCGCCGCCAACACCACCACCAGCTACGGGTAAATTGCTATTTTAATAAATGTTTCTCTCCGTATATTAATAAGTCTAGATAAATAGCTAAGTAGTTCTCCATGTAACAGTATTGGCATTTGGCAACATTATATGTTCTCCATCCTTGTAGAGTTATTCTACAACTCTAGAGGATCCAAACACAGGTCGAAAGTATAAAAATTCCTATATAAAAAATTATTATACAAAAAAAATTCATTTCAAAATCTAACCAAACTAAAAAAATCTTACATAATTATTTGTTTCTTAAATATCTATCATTATTTATTACGCCAAAATAAATACTTGTTGCATTATATATTTTTAAATGAAATCTTGATACTCTTAATCTATGTATTATGATATAAGTTATAAAAATCCTTTAATATATTTGTTTTTATGAAATAAAGATTTGCAGGTGGATCCAATGCTAGATTGATGATAAAATCGTACTGGGACTTGTTCATCAGATTATTGGGCATATGATGGTAAGCTTTTCGATGGAGCCCTTTGTTTCTGGCAAAGGCTACACATACACTCGGTGGATGTGGGCCAAACATACACAGGTAATGTGGCAGCTTTTTATTAGTGTTTGGGTTTAGGCCTCAAATATGTGTTTTAAGAAGTTCCATTTGAATTTAAAATGAAAATTTCATTTCAAATTTCAAATCAGATTTGTATTTTTAAGGCACAATTAATGCTCCTAATTTACCAACTACCCCCATTCTCTCTCTTATTTTTTTTGATAGTAATTTTTTTGGGTTTGTCTTTCTCTCTTCTAATATTTTCATGTTATTCATGTTCTTCATGTTATGGAATTCAATTATTTTTCTACAATGTATATTTATTTCGAATGTTTGAAGAATCTAATTTTGTGATTACTTTTCTCTACACTGTGAATTTTCGTTTTGTATTATATTTATAATTTATTTAAGGATATTGTTTCTTAATGTTTTATTTTAAAAATTGTTTGTTTTTACGTAAATTCATATGAATTATATACTTTTCGAGAGATAATTTTTTGTTTTAAATGATTTGTTCTTAGTCATTTTTTCAAAGACCTGTTTTATTAATTTTTCTTTGTTTATATTTGTAGTAATCCATTGTTCAAAACAAAAAAAAAAAGAATTTTAATTTTTTCTTCACACTATACTTATATTACCTTCATCTTCACCATTTTCTACTATGAATCCTCTGTTTTATTCATATGTTTCGACAACTTCATCTTATTCATAATGTTATTGATTAGAAACAAAATATGGACATTGGATTAATCATAATGATGACACAGTAACAGATTAATGAAAAATTAATGTAATAGCCCTATTTTAAGAGTGTTTATTTAAAAGATAATTATAATTATTAAGTTAATTATGTTTCGGATACTTTTATTTTATTTGAGTTAAGTTGAATTATATTGACGTGTTGGTTATGTATTTATTTATTTAATTGTATGAGATTATAATTATTATTTTATGTTTTTGGTTTGTGCAATTAGTTGAGCGGTTTTTCACAAATTTGAAAAAAAAATCAAAGTCGGTTTCCTCGTTAATTTCTTTTCCCCTTTGTCCGTTTGTTTGAATGAAATAAAACCAAAGAAATTGCATAATCTTCCTTCTCTCTCCCCATGTCTCTCAAAATCCCAAAACCCCAAACACATCCCTCATTCTCTATCCCCGTGTTCCCTCTCAAACCCCAACATGTGGAAACCGAAAACCCAGACCCTCACCAACGTTTCTCCCAGGCTCGCCGGAGTTGCTGTTGGCGCTTCCCCGTTCTTTTCCTATCCTCTTCACAGCTACGCGTGCGGTGCTACTCGCGAGCCACCGCGGTACTATTGTCGGTTTTTGCCATTAGTCTGGCGGTGCTGCTTGTGTTCCGCCATGAGATTGTTGTTGTGTCGTTGTTGGTGATTGTTGTTGTTGGGCTCTAGTGGCTCGACGCCTTTCTTCTCCCTCCTGTGTCATTGTTCTGTTTTCCATCCCCTATTCATTTTCTGTTGTCGCAGTGCTGCTCGCATGCCACCTTGGTGTTGCCGTTGTTGTTCGTTATTGGCGCCGCCATGATATGGTCCTACCAGCCGCCTTGATGCTGTAATTGATGTCCTTTGCCGCTGCTTCCCCGGAGTTTTTCTCCTCCTCTATGCTCGTGGTTGGTGGTGGTAAGTTATACTGATGTTGGATTTCCGATAAGGAGTCGTATCTTGTCATTGGATTCCTGATAAGGAATCATATTTTGGCAATTGGATTCCCGATAAGGAATCATGTCATGGAGTGTTGTCATGTTATTTTAATTCCTGGTAAGCAATTGGTTGTAAAGGTATAAGAAAATGATAAATATGGTGTTTAAGAATCTAAGTTGGATTTCTGATAAGAAATCGATTAAAGGGAACAAGTCATATAACCTATATCAGAGTTGGTTAACTTAGATTTCTCATAAGTAATTATGATGCCTTGAAGCCTAAGTAAATATATATATATATATATATGAAATATGTCTCTTATATGATTACGTGGAAGTTGCTTTCTAATATTTATTGTTATGTGAATGATGGTGTACTATAAATGAAATAAATAGATAAGGATATAATAAGCATGTAGTCAACATGAGTTGATGTGATGCATGTTGTGACAGTGTTACTATGTTGACTATTGAGTCGTTTTCAAGTAAAAGCCACCAAAGCATGTGTTAAACTTATTTATGGGTTAGTACTCAGCTTTGCTAATGTGTATGTTGTTTTATCATTTTTTGTGGCCTGTCACTTGGTGGGTGGCAGTATCTTAAATATTTCAGGTTTAAGTCGTGAGTTAATCTTCTCCAAGTTGAAGTTGATACAAGATGGTGTAGTATTGTATATGTTAATGAAGTGAGGATGCTCCACTTGTAATGGGTAATCGTTTATTTTCTATAGTATTTTTCCCCATTAAAGAATCGTTAGCTAGTGTTCCTTATTAGCTGTTGGTTGTTGCTCCGCGAAAGCGTTGAGGTTGTTGGATTTGAAAATATTTTATAAATTGAATTTGTAATAGGTTCTTATAATTTCTCGCTTTAGAGTTGCCCTATTTTTATAGGAAACTTTGTCGGATTTTCTATAGGAAATTATTGGAACAGAGCTTGAGAATCATGGCATTCTTGTAATAGTTACTTTCAACTGAATAGAATTGGCAATTGAGTCCCACACACTCTGATGTAGTTCGGTGAGTATGATGGTAATAGTCCGGGTTATCTCGACTAGAGTCTTTTTCGCTGTGCTTAATCCACTGTAAGCTTGTCGAGAAAATTCGGGCTTTTACAAGTGGTATCAGAGCTTGAGTAGTTTTTGGATACATTGTGATCTCCATATCATATTGTAAGGGTTGAAAAATAGGTTTAATGGATTGACTAAAGAGTTAGGTATAAATGATCAAGTCGTTTAAGTGTTTGCGCTTATGCATGTGCTATATGGATCCATTTATATGAATATGTGTTACTTGTGTGTATATTTGCTAATGTGTGTAATATTATCTTGTTATGACTTGATTGTCGCTGATATTATTTACTTAAAATTGTGTATTTCGTGAAAAATTATATGATTTGCTTAGGTGAATGGTTTTCAAACAAGATCTCTGCAAATGAGATGATTTAAATTTAATGCAAACAATTTTGCCCCTTTTGTTCTTTGCTCCTTGATATTGCGAATCAACTCGAAGTAGAGATTTCTTTGCTCCTGGATTTCGCAAATCAAGTTGAAGTAGAGAACCAAAAGATGATGGTAAAATGGAGGCTGGACGCCTAATGTCTTGTGAGTTTGAGATTTTGGTTTTATTCAAATAATTGTTTGCAACTTTCGAGGATGAAACTTATGATAAGGGTGGTAGTATGTAATAGCCCTATTTTTAAGAGCATTTATTTAAAAGCTAATTATAATTATTAAGTTAATTATATTTCGGATACTTTTATTTTATTTGAGATAGAGTTGAATTATATTAACGTGTTGGTTATGTATTTATTTATTTAATTGTATGAGATTATTATTATTATTATTTTATATTTTGGGTTTATGCAATTAGATGAGCGGTATTTCACAAATTTGAAAAAAAAAAACCAAAGTCGGTTTCCTCGTTAATTTCTTTTCCCCTTTATCAGTTTGTTCCAATAATCTTCCTTCTCTCTCCCCGTGTCTCTCAAAATCCCAAAACCCCAAACCCATCCCTCATTTTCTCTCCCCATGTTCCCTCTCAAACCCCAACTTGTGGAAATCGAAAACCCAAACCCTCACCAATGTTTCTCTCAGGCTCGCCGGAGTTGCCGTCGGCGCTTCCCTTTTCTTTTCCTTTCCTCTTCGCTGCTATGCGTGCAGTGCTACTCGTGAGCCACCGCTGTTTTCGCCATTAGTGCGGCGGTGCTGCTTGTGTTCTACGTTGTTGTGTCGTTGTTGCTGGGCTACCGTGGCTCGACGCCACTCTTCTCCATCCTCTGCCGCTGTTCTGTTTTCCCTCCCTTTTTCATATTTTGTTGCCGCGATGTTGCCGTTGGTTGTTGGCGCCGCCACGATATGGTGCTACCAGCCACCTTGCTGTTGTTGTTGATGTCCTTTGTCGCTTCTTCGCCGGTATTTTTCTTCCCCTATGTGCTCGTGGTTGGTGGTGGTGCCGCCACTGGACAACCCTGTTGTTGGTACTAATCCTTTTTAACTTCCATTTAAAATCTGATTAATTCTCTTTACACCTAGATTAGTGATTATGAATTTGATGGTTGATTGTGAGATTGAGTATGTTGAATTGTATATACTTGGTGAAATACCTTGTTGATGCTTGTGTTGGTTAGCTTGTGAGTTATGAACTTAATGGTTTTTGGTGGATTGGTTGATTATATGGGTATGCAAATGATGATGTTGAGTCAATTATTGTGAATTGAAGATTCAAATTTGATTGTGTCGTCTTTGTTTATTTGTGTTGTTGAATATGTTAGTTGTAATTGGAATCCCAAATTGAGTAAGTTTTGGAGATAAATGATCATCTTAGGTGTTGTTTCATTGGTTTGGAGAATGATGCCAACTTTAAGTTCTTAACTTTGTTTGACGAAATCTTTAGTTGAATGAGATTAGTGGTTAAAGTATAATCAACTGTATATTGTTCCAATTTAGTTATTAGTAAGTTAATTTATCGAGTTAACGTAGGAGGATAAAAATATACACGAAGTATAGATATTAAAATGGTAGTTAAAGTGGTGTTTGTAATCATATTGTGAGTTTCTTTCTATAACACAATTAGTAAGGTAAATTAGCGATCTTGCAACTTTTAAATAGTTATTATTCATTAAAAAGGGATTTATTATTATGTTATTATTTTAGTGAAGTAAGTAAGAAATAGAATTACTTATGGACTAGAATAATGCTACTCTATGTGGAAAACAGATTCGAGACTATGTGATTATAAAGCATCTTTTGTTATTCTAAATGTGGATTGACGGTTTATATTCATTAAAACAAGTGAGCATGTGGGTCTAAATTAGTATGTTTTACAAAAGTTGCTAATTACTCTAAAGACATCGTCGCAATCGCAATATTGAGTTGTTGATTAGATTAGAATTATGTTATAGAGTTGGTGTGTGAATTTTGATATGATGTATTAGTGTAGTCTTGTGTAGTAATGATACGTCTCTTGTTCTTAAGACAAACATTGATTGATGGAATGATAAATGTTGTTAACCCAAACATGACATATGTAGAGTAAAGTAAGAATCATAGTTATAGTTTATTTGGTGGTTGTGAAGGTCCAGATTATATGTGAATAAAGGTGGCAAGCTTACAATATGTTTTTTTCACAACTAGAATGATCTTTTTTTAGAAGTGGTTGAGTATAACTATGTGAAGATGGGTTTAAAATAGTCTTAGTAGATGGTTTAAATAGTTCAACCTAATTAATAAGCTCAAATGAAAGTTGGAGAAAGGTTTAACTAATTATTAGTATTAATAATATGGAGTAATATGATAAAGTTACATTGTTTATGGATATTCACAAAGCCAAGTTAATACATGAGATTACTTAAGTAAGTGTAAGTTTGTGTATTACTTTAGCGTTTGGTTCACATGATTTTGGTATGAGGTATGGGTTTAGAATGAGCAAAACCCATACCTAGTGTTTCTTTTATTATTTGATAGATTCAAATCCCATACCTCAAACCCATAAGGTATGGGGTTTAGAAACCCAACGGGGGAGGTGGGTTTGGATCATACCAATACCTCTAGGTATTAAATAGAAAAAAAAAAATTCATTCCCAAATAAAAACCAAACACATGGTCTCAGGTATCAAGTTCCAAACCTATACCACCTTAATACATGGAAGAATTATGACATATGATTTATAGTTTTTTAAGGTCAAGTCACCTAGTAAGGTTGGTTAAGAAAAAATTGTTAAGAATTACTAATATTATTGGATGAGTTATATGAATGATGATTGAGTTATAAATGATAATCGAATGGAATCTAAAAGGGTAAAATAGCCTCGTGTGAGTCGACGGATGAGGTAAAACGAATAGTGCCCCATGGACTGTATAATGGAACTGCTCTATGGCGCGATAATCGAGCGATATATATATCAGGTAATGTGAAACTTGTGGATGGCTGATGAAATCGGCAAAAAAAGAATGTACTCCGGACTAGTCCCGGTTATTGGCCAAAAGTAAAGCGAATGGTTGGGTGACGACCCCCACTGTCGGAGTGCAAGTTTTGTCTCCTCTGTTGCGTTCTCTTTCCCCCTTGTTAAAAGAAACTTATCTCAAGTTGTGAAACTTATATCGATATTGAATTTCCGGTAAGGAATTGTATCGTGATAAGTTGTTTCGATATTGGATTCACGATAAGGAATCATATCAGGTAAGCAATGAATGTTTATTCAGTATATGAATATGAATATCGATATTAGTTTCTTGATAAGGAGGCATATCATGGTAAGTTATACTGATGTTGGATTTCCGATAAGGAGTCGTATCTTATCATTAAATTCCTGATAAGGAATCATATTTTGGTAATTGGATTCCCGATAAGGAATCATGTCATGGAGTGTTGTCATGTTATTTTAATTCTGGGTAAGGAATTGGTTGTAAAGGTATAAAAAATGATTAATATGGTGTTTGCGAATCTAAGTTGGATTTCTGATAAGAAATCGATTAAAGGGAACAAGTCATATAACCTATATCAGATTTGGTTAATTTAGATTCCTCATAAGTAATTTGATGCCTTGAAGGCTAAGTAAATATATATATGAAATATGTCTCTTATATGATTGCGTGGAAGTTGCTTTCTAATATTTGTTGTTATGTGAATGATGGTGTAATATAAATGAATTAATCAGAGAAGGATATAATAAGCATGTGGTCAACATGAGTTGATGTGATGCATTTTGTGATAGTTTGACTATGTTGACTGTTTATATAAATATTTTATAAATTAAATTTGTAACAGGTTCATATAATTTCTCGCTTTAGAGTTATCCTACTTTCAGAGGAAATTTTGCCGGATTTTTTATAAGAAATTATTGGAACGGAGCCTGAGAATCAGCGCATTGCTGTAATAGTTAATTTGAATTGAATAAAATTGAGAATTGAGTCCCACACTCTCCGATGTAGTTCGGTGAGTGTGATGGTAATAGTTCGGGTTATATCGACTAGAGTCTCTTTCAATGTGCTTAATCCTTTGTCAGCTAGTCGAGAAAATTCGGGCTTTTACAATTAAACTTCTTGTTTAGTGTCAAAAATCAAACTTTCCAATTCATGAAAGGTTTAGAGTCCATTAAAATTTGAACCATAAATTTTAAACATTTGTACGTTTGTGATTGTTTTAGTAACACGATACATTAAAGTAGTAACATAACCTATATTATAGTTTACAGATAACGGTGGTATTTAATACTAAGTATTTAATTTATCCACTTGTCATCACGGTTGAATATTCCGCCAACTTGGTTGCACCTGCAAACTTGAAAGCGCATTTATGGTTGTCAGGTCTCGAGTTAGAATCTCATACTTAGCTATTACTTCCACATTCCCTTCTGTCCCCCATTTTTTAATTTATTTTTTAATTTTTGAGTAGCACTTTTAGTATTTGTATGTAACAATATTAACAATTGTGGTGCGTTATAATAAATAATAAACAAAATATTTAAACTATTAAGTGTTATTATAAAAATGTCATAAATTTTTTGCTTAACTTCCATTTGTGTTCGTTAATTTTGATAAAATGGTGTACTTACTAGTAAGACTTAAGTGAGAATGTTACTACAAATGTTAAAAAAAAATTATTTTCATGGGGATTAAAATTTGGGATGCATGGGATTCGAGCTCAAGACTTAATAGTCATAAATGTGTTTTCATTATTGTTGTAGTAGCCAAGATTATAGATATTCACCATGTCAAGAAATAGAGACATTAAATAATTATTCTATACACTATCGTTTTTTTGCAAACTACATGATAAGTTTGGATTACTATTAAAATGATTATTGTTACTAAAGAAATTGTAAAATTATAGTCATTTGAAACTGTTTTGTTATTAATATCATTGATTTTTTTTTTAAACAATATGTTATACTTTTAATTTTTATTATCATATAATGAAGTTCAAACATCTCATGGACTCGAAACTTGATGTTTGATTCTAAACTAGTAAAGACTAAAGTGTTACTACAATTTTTTAAAAAACAATCATTATAATGTGGATTAAAATTTGGGATGCATGGGATTCGAACTCAAGACCTAACAACCATAAATGCATTATCATCACCGTTGTAGTAACCAAGGTTGCGGGAAATTCACCATGTCAAGAAGTGGGGACATTAAGTAATTATACTATACACCGTCTTTTTTGCAAATTACGATATAGGTTTGTATTAATATTAAAATGTTTACAGGTACTAAAAAATTGCAAAGTTATAGTCGTTTGAAGCCAGACAGACGCTTTTAGTGTTGTTGTTAAAGAAAAAAAATATTTAAAAAGATCAGTTGAATTAGTAGCAAAATATGTTCAAACGTATTTTAAGTTGATAGATTTATAGTAACATGATGCATTTAATTGGTAAACAAAATCTATATTACAGTTTGCAAATAACGATTGTGTATACTATAATTATTTGATGTATCAACTTGTTAGCATGGTGAATATACTATCCCCTTGGTTATAATAGCAATACTGAAAGCGTCTGCCAGGCTTCTAGGTCTCAAGTTCGAATCCCATGCTGCTTCTCATTAGCTTAATACCCCAATTTTATTTTTTTATTTATTTTGTAGTAGCACTTTAGTCTTTTTATATTTTGTAGTGGCACTTTAGTCTTTTAAAACAGCAAGTTGTAATAACATGTTTGTAGTTTTTACTTAAGAGATAATAATTATTTTTTTTCCTCCACAAGCCCTGCTCCAACATAACTAATCCTGACTATAGCTCCTGACTTTTGTGTATAAGCTTGACTACTCAACGACATTGCACTACAAAATTTAATCACTTTATACAGGACATTTCTAGTTATTATAAAAACTTGCGAGCAATTTCTCTGCAAGCTAAGCAACACATAATTTATAATTTGTTTCCTAACTCCATAGGATCAATCCTTCTACTCATACTCTTATTCTGATTGTCATCATTTTCTCTATGATCATATCGCATATAGCCTTTGCATATGCACCTTTGCAACACATGATAAGATCATTTGCAAAACGCATGTGTGTAAATTTTACCACTTTGCACCTTAGCTTGTATGGAAATGAAATCAATCCAATTCACTCAATTTGTATAGTATCCTTGAATGATATTCCATGAACTCCACAAATAATAAAGGAGACATAGGATCTCCTTGTCTGAGCCCTCTAGAAGATTTAAAGTATCCTTCCATACTTCCATTAAGCAATAAAGACAACATGACAGTGGTCACACATGTAATGACTAATTTAACAAACTGTGCAGGAATCCCAAGCTAAACTACCATTTCTTGTAGACAATTTACTCTATTATAAGCCTTGTGGAGGTCTATCTTTAGCAGACAACTTGGAATAACCTTTTTCCTTCTATACTACTTAGCCATATCCTTAATTACCATAATGTTGTGCACAATAAACCTCCCATGCACAAAACCTCCTTGATTCTCACATATGATATCAGGTAATACTTGACTAAGTCTGCCAAAGAGAACCTTGATAATACACTTGTAAAGCGTATAGCAACAAGAAATAGGCCTGAATTCTGTTACAGTAATAGGACACCTAGTTTTAGTAATCAAAGTAAGGATGTGTTATTCAACACTTTCAGTAAATTCCCACTCTGCAAAGTATCTAACACAACATCAATTATGTCATGTAACACAACATCAAGGCCAAACTCAATATTGGAGATACAAGTGTCTCCCGGGATATGGTTAACCGAGAGTTCGTGCAAATAATTAAAAAGAAAGAAGTCAAGATGGCATTGAAAAAACTGGGATTAAAGAGGGAAGTGTGGCCCGGCCCGATGACAATCCTATTGAGGTCTGAAAATGCTATGGCGAGAAAAAGGGTCAAATGGTTACCAACTCTTTTCAACAAAGATTTAGGAAAGTAATAGGATGCTATGAGAGTGGAGAAAAAGTATTATCATCCCCCTTGTACAAAAACAAGGGTGATGTAAAATTGTGCCAACTATTAAGGGATCAAACTAATGAGAAATAACATGAAACTTTTGGAGTAAGTTATTGAGCAAAGATTAAGGAGAAGTGTGAAGATTTCAGCTAATTGTTTAGATTTATGCTCGAGAGATCGACCATGGAGGTCATTATTCTTATAATACCACCAATGGATAAATATCAAGATAAGAAGAAGGATTTACATATGTTTAGCGTATGATAAGGTACCGAAGGACATTCTTTAGTGATCTTTAAGAAGGAAAGGAATTCCGCTGAAATATAATGAATATATATCATTAAGTACATGTATGTAGGAGTTAGCACGAGTATGCGAACTAGTGTTTAGAGGACCAAAGAGATCCCTATGATGATTAGAGTAAATCAAGATTCCTGCAGTTAGCCCGATTCTTATTTCCTATAGTTATGGCCGAATTGACGAGTTTAATTCAATACTATATACCTTGGTTCATGATGTTTACATATGATATTGTGGTGATTGATGAAACAAAAGAATGAGCTGAAAGTAAGTTGAAATGATGGAGACAAACTTTGGAATATCGCGGCTTTAGGTTGAGTAGAAACAAGACAGAATATTTGGAGTATGTAAGTGATAAGTATCTATTTATACACATTTTTACCCTATGATATAATACTTTTAGTGTCGTTTGTTGAGTTATATGAGTTAAATATTATACTTTTAAAATATTTCGGTTTAATCACTTGATAATTATTCTTAGTGTTTAAAAGATGAATTTATGTGTTTATTAATTATTTAGTGATAACCTATTTGAATAGAGTTTGAAAAGATGCACTCAATTCGAGTATTAATAATTCTGCAGTGCTGATATAGTATTTTAGTCATATCTCCCTCATACAGAGTCAAAACGAGAAGATTCAAGTGGCTACGAAAATCTGAGATCGAAACCTACGACTTATTAGAAGAAAGCAAGAGCTAATTTAGCTGTTTACTGGGTTGAAATTATGTTACACACCTGCAACCCATATATCTTAAGTATATTTATAAGTTGAAACATAAATGGGGTAGGCACACTTGCTTCCAACCACAAAAACAAGAATTCACGCAGCAAAGTTAAAAAGAAAAGGATACAAAAGGCAAAAAAAAAAAGGGATTTAGGGGCACCCTAAGCCGGGGAGAGAAGGAGTAAGAAGAAAATGGGAGCAGCACGAGAGAGACCCGAAGTCTGTGGAAGAAATACAATGAAGAAAGTAGTGGAAGACGAGAGAAATTCATCCCTAGTTGGTTTTCTTTACTCTGATCTGTCTATTTTCTTTGTTTCCATGTCTAATTTAGAGTAGTTTTACACTAGTAGGAACATGTAATTGACTATTTGATATATGGGTTTATGAGATTACTTTTTTGTTTGTGCGATTAGTTTCTTCTTTTGGGTATTTATAAAAGGATTATTATCTGGCTTTTGATACATGTTTATTGATTTAGTTTGATCACCTAAACTGTTTCATGTTTCCATTGCTAGATTAATTGTAGTTTTAATTAGGTTGTAGCTTTCTGGTCTAAATATAATTGCTAGAATCTTGTGTAATAATTGAATTCAATTGGTTGCAGCTTATTGGCATGTTTGAGTTCAGTTGGTTGTGGTTTCCAATGCTGTCAAGTTAGATAATTTGATACATGCTTTCATGGTTGGATTAATTTAGCTTGATAAGGATTAAATTTTGGTGCTTTCACGAGATTTAGCGAGTCAAAAAGATAAAGCTAGTAATCTACTTGCTTTCAAGGGATTATATAGTTAACCAATCTATCCTAGGCTAGTCGAATGAGTTAATGATTATACCCAATATTTGTAGAGAGTTACATGTCTCCTATTAGTTTCTTAGTTATATTTTAAAACCGAATTTATTTCCTCCAATTTATATATTCATATTTTAGTTCAACACTTTTAGTATAGAAGTGATATCCAAACCCCCACCCCATATTTATATACTAATAGTGATTTATATAAGTATACTATTAGTTTAAGATAATAACGCAATCTCTGTGGGTTCGACCCTTACTTTCCCTATCTATTTGTTAGATAAGTGAGTGATTGATAAATTTAATTTTGTTGGGAAAACGACACGCATCCAATTTTGGCGCCGTTACTGGGGACTGTATAATTTATTATTTTAGACTATTGTTTTAGTATTATTTTATCTAGTTAGTTGTTTAGTTCTAGATTTTTGTTGCTTGATCTAATATTTATTTTTATATATTCTGTGCGACTATTAGCTAGTGAAATGGCAGGATAAGGTGAAAAGAGCTTGAAAGAACATATGTTTAATGCATATCAGACACCCATGAGTGTTACCCCCCCCCTAGAGAAACCATTCAAACTTGATCCAGGTTTTATTGAAATTCTCCCTAAATTTATGGTCATCATAAGGAAGATCCTCATAGACATTTACAAGAATTTTCTCTTGCTTGCTCTACTTTGTCGTTAAATGGCAAAGATGATGATGGTATTAAACTTCGTATTCTCCTTTTTGCTTTACATGATTTAGCTAAAGATTGGTTACTTTATCTTTCTGTTGGATCTATTACCTCTTTGGATAGCCTTCAGAGAGTTTTTCTTAAAAAATACCGACCTGCTAATATAACTAGATTAATAAGGAGACAAATATGTAGTATTGAGCAAGATAAAAATAAGCAATTACATGAGTATTAGAAAAGATTTAATAAACTTTGCATTTCATGTCCACAACATCAACTCAGTGAGAAAGTCCTAATTGAATGTTTTTACGATGGTTTGTTAGATGGTTAGAAGCGTTTAATAGATATCGCTAATGGTGAAACATTGGTGAATAAAACTCGCGGTGAAGCGAGAGAGTTATAACTACT
Organism: Beta vulgaris subsp. vulgaris; assembly: GCF_026745355.1. Classification (NCBI taxonomy): domain Eukaryota; kingdom Viridiplantae; phylum Streptophyta; class Magnoliopsida; order Caryophyllales; family Amaranthaceae; genus Beta; species Beta vulgaris. The sequence continues at coordinate 16,330,289 of NC_079209.1, forward strand.
ATGGCCCTTAACAATGAACAATATGGGACGAAAAAATGATTCTGAAGTGAAAATCCAAAGGCAACTAAAGGAGCAAACTGAACAAATTGCTGAATTTAAAATTGTAGTTACTAATATTAGTAATAAAGTTTCTAGTTTTAGTACTCAACATGAATCTTTGTAAAATTTAGTAAAACAACTAGCTCTCCAAATAGGAAAAGTTCACTCTCATTAATTTAATAGACAACAACAAACTGAAAATCACCTTCACCATCTCGATAACCAAATAAAACAAATATGTACTACTCTTAGCAATATAGAAAGTAATTTGGATGGACAAGTTCTTGAAAAGCCTATACCTCACTTGATAGTTCAAAACTAAAGCCATAACTTTGAGAAGTGGTAAATAACTTGAAAATCGAGGTAAGGCGGAAAAATAAATCGAGGTGAATCATGACACCATAGAAAAGCCTAGTGAAAAATTAAAAGGTGACAAAGTTGGGCAGATTAGTGATATTAGTAATGACATTGAAGTTCGAAATGTGGACAATGAAGTAGTAAAGATGAGAAAAGAAAAAAGAAAAACCTACCATGGTTCTTTTTCAAATAAACCTGATCCTAGGGAGATAGTGCCATTTCCCTCACATTTTGCTAACTCTAGGAAAGAAGAATTAGACAATGACGTCTTAAGGACACTTAGGAAGGTTTAATAAACATATCTCTCTTAGATGCAATCAATAAAATGCCTAAATACGCTAAATTATTAAAAGACTTATGCACTAACAAAAGGAAAATTCAGAGTGGTGAAAAAGTATATATGGGGGGGGGGGAGAACGTGTATGTCGTTATTCAAAAGAAAATACCTCCTAATTAAGTGTAACGATCCTGGGATGTTTTCTATACCTTGCAAGATAGGAAACCATGCTTATGAGGTGTATGCTTGACTTAGGAGCCTCTATTAGCGTAATGCCTAAATCAATAAATAAATCTTTCAACTTGGGGCCCATCTCTTAAACGAACGTAGTGATTCAGTTAGTCGATAGATCACAGGCATATCCCTTAGGATTCTTAGAGGACGTTTTAGGTCAAGTAAATGAGTCAGTTTTTTCTGTTGAATTCTATATTCTTGATATGGGTGATACGCTTGAATCTATTGATGTGCCATTGTTGATTCTTAGAGGACGTTCCTTTTTTTGTTTTCTCGATGGATATTCAGGATACATTCAAGTTCCCATTGCCCTTAAGGACTAATAAAAGACTACCTTTCCTTGCCCTTTTGGCACATTTGCATTTAGAAAAATGCCTTCTGGACTTTGTGATGCACCAGGTACATTTAAACGTTGTATGATGAGCATATTTTCTGATTTGCTTGATAATTCTATAGAAGTCTTTATGGATGATTTTCCAGTTTTTGGTGATGATTTTGACTTGTGCCTTCACAATTTATCTCTTGCTTTGAAAAGATGTGTCGAGACTAATCTTATGTTAAATTTTGAAAAATTGCCATTTTATGGTGGAAAAAGGAGTAATATTAGGCCATATTGCTAGTTTAAAGGACTCGAAGTCGATGAAGGTAAAATTGATGTCATAAGTTCACTTCCTTACCCCACTCGTGTGTGGGAAATTAGATCATTTTTAGGGTATGCTGGTTTTTATAGGCGTTTCATTGGTCACTTTTCAACTATTGCATCTCCATTATGTGCTTTACTTGCTAAAGATGCACCTTTTGTTTTTACTGATAAGTGCAAAATTGCTTTTGATACTTTGAAAGAGAAGCTCACTTGTGCTCCTGTTATTAGACCACCTAAGTGGTCTTTACCTTTTGAAATAATGTGTGATGCTAGTGATAAGGCGGTAGGTGCAATACTCGGACAACAGGTGGATAAGGAACCATATGTCATTTATTATGCTTCTAAATCTCTTGATCCTGCCTAATGTAATTACACCGTTACTGAAAAAGAAATGTACGCAGTTATTTTTGCTCTTGAAAAGTTTAGACCTTATTTGTTGGGGACTCACTTGATTGTGTATACTGATCATTCTACTTTGAAATATCTTCTAACAGAGAAAGAGTTTAAACCGAGATTAATGAGATGGATGATTTTATTACAATAATTCGACTTAAAAATTAGTGATAAAAAAGGAGCAGAAAATCATGTTGATGATAATTTATGTAGGATCACGCATGATAAGGGAGTAGTAATTTCTCCATCTGATTCATTCCTTGACGAGTGTTTATATGCATTACATGATACAATGCCTTGGTATGCTGATATTGTTAATTATTTAGTGTTAAAGGAGTTGCCTAATGATTTGTCTAAAGCCCAGAAAAATAAAATTAAACATGATTCACGATTCTATATTTGGGATGAGCCTTATTTATATAAAGTATGTGCTGACGACATCGTTCGAAAATGCGTACCTGATCATGAAATTAAAACTATTCCTGAATTTTGTCATACATTTGAATGTGGTGGGCATTTTGGTCTCAAAAGAACTGCTTATAAGTTTTCACGATGTGGATTCTTTTGGCCTTCTTTACATAAAGATGCTTATTTATTTGTGAAATCTTGTGATCGATGTCAAAGAACTGGAAGTATTTATAAGAGAGACCAAATGCCTCTTAAATCTGTTTTTTGTGTTTGATATCTTTGAAGTGTGGGGCATTGATTTTATGGGACCATTTCCCGCTTTTTCCGATAAACTTTATATTCTCTTAACAGTTGACCATGTTTCTAAATGGGTAGAGGCAAAAGCTACTAAAACTAATGATTCAAAAGTGGTGACTGAGTTTGTTAGAGATCAGATTTTTAATAGATTCGGCGTCCCAAGGGCTTTTATTAGTGATAGAGGGACCCACTTTTGTAATCGTATAGTTGAGGCTTTGCTTAAGAAATACCATGTTATTACTCACAAGATTTCAATTACTTATCATCCCCAAATTAGTGGACAAGTTGAAGTTTCTAATACAGAACTAAAATCTATCTTAGAGAAAGTTGTGAATCCTAATAGAAAAGATTGGAGTAGTCGCTTAGGTGTCGCTTTATGGGCTTATCAATCTGCTTACAAAACTGCAATAAGAATGTCACTTTATCGCTTAAGTGTATGGAAAAGCTTGTCATTTACCAGTAGAGTTGGAACATAGAGCATTTTGGCCTATTCAAAAGTGTTATTTAGACTATGACAAGGAGACTACCCATAGGAAATTGGAAATTCAAGAGTTAGAAGAAATAAGAAACGATGCTTATGAAAATTCTTGAATATATAAGGAGAAAACAAAGAAATATCATGATAAAATGTTATCTAAGAAATTTTTTTCTGTTGACTCAAGGTTAAGAATTTAACCTGGTAAATTGAAGTCCAAAGGGACCGGACCTTTTAAGGTTATTAAGGTTTTTGAGAGGTAACCCATGGATTTATTGTTTTCTATTTTATTTTATTTTATTTTATTAGTACAATAAACTACTCTAACTGCTATCTGTATGATCCAAGATGTTATGCTTTCTGCCATATACTGATGTTGCTGAATCTCTTAGTTAATACACATTGCTGCTGCAAACCACTCCTCATCTCCTTCCCCATTCAGTTGAAATTTTCACGACACCAATTACTATATGGAGCATATTTCAGCAGTCTATATACACCAGGTTGCAACCTTCCTTGTTTCCCCTGTTCTGGTTTTTCTCTTCTTCTCCTTCCTTTTATTTTTAGTTTGATTTTATAACATTGAGGATAATGTTAATTTCAAGTGTGGGGAATTTTGGAGTGATTTTGAGCTGGATGATGAAGTTGTGCTGGATTGACATTTGCTGGATTACAAGTGTTGTGATTGAAATACAAAAAAATATGGATTGTTACATTTTAGGGGAGGTGCTGCCGAAATTTTTCTTGAGCCTGATTATATATTTGCATCTGTATAGTAGTTCTATTCACATGCATTCATAAGAACAAAATAAAGCAAAAAAATATATAATGTGCTTTTGTTTGCATTGGTTTAGGATCTGTCTGCATTATTGTGGATTTCACCTATTAATTTCCTAAGGAATTTCTATTAGTAAGTTTGATAAGAAACTCTAATCTAACTTATTTTTGGAACTAATATGTTTTTGAAATAATTCTTTTTGGTAATGTTTGTATAAGTGGAAAAGATTGGTTGAACTTGAGAGATTCATAATATAATTGGAAAAACTATCTTGTTTCTCTTAAATAAGTTGGCTAGATAGATAGATCAAAACATGTCAGTTTCTTAGCCTATTAGACTTTCGTGACAAATGTTATGAAGAAATTATTTAGGCGTTCTTTTCATTTTTGTTTTCTTGGCCACAAATATTTTATTTCATATAATATTTTCCTTTCTTTTGCCCTTTTGAGCCTTAAAATTCCGTGTTTATTTGCTAACCTTACATTAAAAACTTGTGGCCTCCTACATATTATACCCAAGGTTGACTAAGGGGAGTTATTATATTGAGTTTGTATTGTAAGTTTGCTTTATAGTGGAGACATATTAAAAGACAAAAAAAAAGAGCAAGGGTTATGAAATTGAGAAAATTATTGTTGAAACATATATATATATATATATATATATTTATATATAATATATATATATATATATATATATATATATATATATATATATATATATATATATATATTTTTTTTTGCTAGTTAAGTAAAGTATATTGATCACCAAAACAATTTACAAGACACCACAAACCAAGGGAGAGACAAACCAACTAGGTTGGACCCTCACCCCCAAGGCTTGACAAAAACTAATTACAAATCATCATTGAGTTAGCTCTATCTCTTAACCAACTTTTATCTCTATTTGTAGTCTTATATGGGATGACACTATAGATTCTATCTATACAAACATTCTGAATTCTATGAACATGATGCCTGATGATATCAATTTTACTGTTCCAAACTGCATCATTCCTTGCAAGCCATATGAAATAGGTTGCTGCCCCCAGCACTGCTAGTAGACATTGCTTCTGGAACCTTGACCTTCTGCTAGTAAGCACTTTCCTACAGCTGCTATCAATACTGTCTCCAAATAACTCAAACTGCATCCACTTAGAGATTGACTTGCACACCTCTAGACTGAAAGGGCAGTTAAAGAAGAGGTGTAAGTGAGTTTCATCCTCAATGCCACATAGTCTGCATAAGGGATCATCTGTTATGCCCATGTTTCTTAATCTCAGGGCTATATTTAGCCTTTCCTTCATAACAAGCCAGCATATAAACCTATGTTTGGGAAGAGTTAGTCTATTCCAAACAAATTTACTCCAGTTCACCTTTTCATTTTCACCAGTAAGCTTCTTGTAGCACTCTTGAATTGAGAACTTCTGCATATTAGTCATTTGCTGAGTTGTATATAACAATTTCATCTGTTCCTTTACTTCACAAATTCTCTTCCAGTACCAACTACTATCTTGGGTGGGCACATATGACCACCACTCAGCACCCTTGATATAGACTGCATTGATCCATCTTAGCCATAAGCTATCTTTCTTTGCTTCAATTGCCCATACATATCTACCTAGTGCAGCTACATTCCACTGAGTTATCCTTCTCAACCCAAGACAACCTTCACCTTTAGGAGTACACACATGTTCCCAGCTAACATTTCCAGGCCTATGACTGAAATAGTCTCCACTCCAGAGGAAAGCCCTACAAATGTTATTTATCTCCTGCATAACTCTTTTTGGAATTATCATCACTGTGCCCAGTATGTATGAAGGCTCATTAATACTGAGTTTATAAGCAAAGCTCTTGCCTGATAAGCTAAGTTCCTTGAACTCCAGCTTCTTATTCTTGCTGTGATTTTCTCCACAAGCACACTACACTCACCAGCTGAAATTCTTTTAAACAGATGGGCACTCCTAAGTATTTGAAGGGAAGTGTGCCATGAGTGAACCTGACATGTCAAGCACTCTTCTTGTCTCCTCTTGACTCATACCAGCAGTGTAGATTTCAGATTTTTGTTGTTTACTTCAAGCCCTGTAACTTCTGAAAAGTGCTGAAAACCTTGAAGCAAACTTAGCACTGAAGCATAATCACCTTTACTGCACATTATGATATCATCAGCAAAACACAAATGGTTAAGCCTAACACCATAGCATCTTGGAGATACTTAAACATTGTTCTCTGCTACTTTCTCATAGTTCTTGAAAAATACTCCATGCAAATGACAAAAAGCAGGGGTGATAAGGGTCCCCCTGCCTAAGCCCCTTCTTGCCTTTGAAATATCCCACCAAAGAACCATTAATCATCAAGATAGCTAGGAGTTTTGACACACTCCATATAAGCTTATAAAGTCCACTGGAAATCTCAAAGCTCCATAACATCTTCCAGAAAATTCCAGTCAATGGAATCATATGCCTTCTTCAGATCCATCTTTATAATACAGCTTGGCTTTGCAGTTTCCTGCCATATTGTCTCACAATATCTTGGCAGATTGATGTTATGAGCAATAATCTACCTTGTATAAAAGCTCCTTGATTAGGAGCAATTATATCAGGCAATAGCATATTTAATCTATTACATAGAAGTTTAGTTATGCATTTATAAAGAACATTACAGCATGCAATTGGCCTAAACTCTGTAACACTTTTAGGACATTTCACTTTAGGAATAAGAGCTAAGATTGTATGGTTTAGCTGTTTAAGAAGTTTTTTTGAATTAAAAAAATCTAACACAGCTTCTATGCAATCATTACCAATAATATCCCAGGCATCTTTAAAAAGTGTGAACCATACCCATCAGGGCCTGGTGATTTGTCACCAGGAATAGAGAAAAGTGCAACTTTTATTTCTTCTGGAGAAACTCTTCTCATCAATGCTCTTCCTTGCTCTTCTGTAACCACAGGACCACCCTGAATCACAGCTTCTTGAACTCTCACCCTACTGGTTCTCTCAGTACCTAACAACTTAATGTAGTACTGCAGAAAAGCATCATTGACCTGCTCCTGAGAGTCAACCCAATTTCCATTACTATCAGTTATACCATACACTGTTTCTGTAATCTTCTTGCCTTTATAGCTTGATGAAACACTCTTGTGTTCTCATCTCCACTTCTCATCCAATCTAATCTGGCTTTTTGTTTCAGAAAAGATTGATGCCTTTCAGCTAACTTCCTGTAATTACAAACAGCTCTTTTTTCTTCAATTATAAGAGTGTTATTTCTAGGATCTTGATGTAAGGCAGCTTGAATCTCATTGAGCTCCTTCAAAGCTTTCAGCTCCTGAGCTTGAATCTGGTTAAACCCATCTCTATTCAACTGCTTCAAACTATCTTTCACCAACTTCATCTTCTTTACAACTCTATACATTGCACAACCTGTAATTGAGCAGACCAAGCTTCACTTACTCTTCTCCCAAAATCTTCAGCAGTACTCCACATATGGAAGTACTTGAAAGGCTTCTTTCCACATCCTATCTGATTGTATACTTTAATCAGCATAGGTGAATGGTCAAATATTCCTTCTGGCATGAAATGAACTTCTGAATTTTGGAACTCCTCCATCCACTTCACATTGCCTAATACTCTATCCAATTTTGAGTATACTCTATCTTGTCCTTCTTGCTTATTATTTCAGGTGTAAAAACATCCAGAACTCTTGATATCATCTAGATGACAATGATTCAAGCAGCATCTAAAAGGGGCAATTTCACTTTCCCTTACTAGACTTCCTATTCTTTCATCTCTACTCAACACACAATTGAAGTCACCAGCAACAATCCATGGCTTATTCTCAACCTTAACCTGCTTCAATTCTTTCCATAATGACTCCCTTTCCATAGCACTATTAAAAGCATATACAATAGTGCAATAGAATCCTGAGGTATTACCTTGAGGACTAATCCAGCAGTGCACCATTTGTGCATATCCATTCTATCTGAACTTGGAACTAAGAGGATTCCAAGCTAAAACTATTCTTCCTCCTTTATGATAAGAAGAATTTGATGTAAAACACCAACCTAAGAACATGTTACTATACATTCTACCCATATTCTTTGCTTTCACCTTTGTCTCAATGAGACTTATCAATCCAAGGGATCTGTTAGCAATAATCTTTTTCACTTCAGATTGCTTTGATAAGCAATTGATCCCTCGGACATTCCACACCATAATGCTATCCATGCTGGTCAGGGAAGTCCCCTCCCCTGATGTCTTCTAACTCTCCTTTAGCACAAGCTACTGAGCCCACCATAACTTGTTCCTCCATGACTTCCAAAGCTGAGAATGTGTTCTGCACAGGAATAGGGCTGGCCATACTCCGTCCTGTCCTAGCCTTCTGGGTTACAATTTTGAAAACTTGATCATCTTCCTTCTGTTGCTCAGCCATTGGCTGATCAACCTTCTTCACTCTCCACTCCTGCTGAGGTTCCTTCTTATTGCATTCAATTTCTGAATGACCTAATTTCCTACAAACAACACACTCAATAGGTTTCCATTCATACACAACTCCTAATACCATCTCCAAGCTTCTCTCATTCACTATAGTAATCTGATCAGGAAGATCTTGACCAATTTTCATCTCTACTAAAATTCTCGCATATTGAAGCTTCTCTCTCTTAGCTGTAGCACCATCCACTTTCAAAAATTTTCCTATAGAGCTTACAATTTTCGAAAGACATCGCTCACTCCAGTATTTGAAGTCCAGTCTGAGCTGAATCCAAACAGGCACACATTCAATCTGCTCCTTAGTGATATCCATATCCGGAATCCAATTCTTCACAATTACAGGTTTATTATCAAAAAACGGATTCGATTCCTTTAGAGCAAGGTCCTTCTTCTCCATTGATGAAAATCTAACAATGTAGATTCCAGATTTTACCACAGCAACCTTATCCACTCCATAGTTCCTCCATATCCTTCTTATAAATCCTTCCATCACATATGGAGGAGGATTTGCTCCCAAAACATAACAGATAACAGAGGAAGACCAATAATCAACCTCCGATTGGACATCCTCCATTTCAATTTTGATTCTAGACTCAACATTACTGGAATTAGCATTGATTTCTGAGGAATTAGATAATACCTCATTATCCGACATCTGAAGGATCGGAATCGGATCAATTTGGCGCGCATTTTCAGTCCTGCTCTGTTTTCCATTTTTCATCTTCTCAGCTGAAGTGTGAATCGAAGTCAACCACTCCGAGAAAAATCTATGTGTATTCATGCTATTCTGAATATCACGCACATCATCTTCCTCAGATTGCTGCTCAGATTGAAACTCCATAGCCGTCACTCCTAGAATTTCATCCATTGTTCTTGATTTCTTAGCTTGCGAATCAGAACTCGGGCCTTTTTGCTTTGGATTGCTAGAAATCACTGTCTTCTTCACTTTTGAATTTCTCGCCATTGCAGAGAGAATTCTAGAGTGAGAAACTCTCTAGCTTATATTTTGGTCACTAGTAAGTAATACTGTCAAGAAAGGTTTAAGGCAAGGTATATATATATATATATATATATATATATATATATATATATATATATATATATATATATTTGAAAATCATAGAAAGGTGAAAATCCTATGAAATACCCATATAAGTGTTGAAATTGCATTACTTGTGCTGGATATGGTGAATAATATAAAATAAAAAAAGAGTTGGAGTTTCATGTTTATTGTATAAATGGAGTTTGTTATGACTGAAACATAACAAGTCATGTATATTTTTTTTGCTCCCTTTAGCTTGGCTTCTTTTAACTCAACATTACTTAATATTATCCCTACCTTTTAACCTTAGCCACATTACAACCCTTTACAAGCCCTTTTGATCTTTATGCATCTTGTCGCTCTTAAAGTGGAGAATCGAGACAATAGTCAAGTTTAAAGAAAAATACTTCATTTAGAGTTAACTTGGTTACATGTTTGAGTGAATACTAATTAACCCTAAATACATGAGAGTAGAGTGTTTAAATTATATCTGTGAGGGTCTATCTATTGAACTTGATGTATCCACAAGGGTAAACTCATGCTAGTTATCTTTAAGTTGCAAAGAAAATCATTTGTCCATGAAGTATTATGAGTTTTGATTGTATGACATTTTTAATGCCAAAAGTATAGACGTTTTCTGAATGTTTTTTTTGACTAACTTAACATGTTTTAGTCTCTTGTTTTCTACCTATCTAATTTAGTTATTTCCAATAAAGAAAGTTGAGGTGGTGAATTAGTTCTTACATTTATTTGGTAAATTGCATTTAGTTTACTTTTAGTGGTATTTGATCGAGGACAATCACCAGCTAAGTGTGGGGGAATTTGATAATATTTCTACACATTTTTAGCCTCTGATGTAATGCTTTTAGTGTTGTCTATTGAGTTATATGGGCTAAATATACTTTTCGAATATTTTAGTTTGATCACTTTTTGATAATTATTCTTAGTGTTTAAAAGATGAATTTGTGTCTTTACTAATTATTTAGTGATAACCTATTTGAATAGAGTTCGGAAACATGCACTAACCTCGAGTATTACAAATTCTGCACGGCTGATATTGTACTTTGGTCATATCTCTCTCAGACGGTGTCAAACCGAGACGATTCAAGTGGCTACGGAAACCTGAGATTGAAACCTACAACTTCTTAGAAGAAAGCAAGAGTTAATTCAGCTGTTTATTGGGTCAAAATTATGTTACACACCTGAAGCCCATATATCTTAAGTGTATTTATAAGTTGAAACATAAATGGGGTAGGCCCACTTGCTTCTAACCACAAAAACAATAATTCACGAAGTTAAGAAGAAAAGGATACAAAAGGCAAAAAAAAGGGAGGGGGGGGGGGGACCCTAAGTCAAAGAGAGAAGGAGTAAGAAGAAAATGGAAGCCGCATGAGAGAGACCCGTAGTCTGTGGAAGAAATACAATTAACAAGGCAGTGGAAGACGAGAGAAATTCACCCCTTATAAGTTTTCTTTACTCTCTTCTGTCTATTTTCTTTGTTTTCATGTCTAATTTAGAGTAGTTTTACACTAGTAGGAACATGTAATTGTCTATTTGATATATGGGTTTATGAGATTACGTTTTTGTATGTGTTATAAACGATTAGTTTCTTTTGGATATTTATACTAGGTTTATTATCTAGCTTTTGATTGATGTTTATTGATTTACTTTGATCACCTAAATTATTTCATGTTTTCATTGCTAGATTAATTATAGTTTTAATTAGGTTGCAGCTTTCTGGTGTAAATATAATTGCTAGAATCTTGTGTAATAATTGAATTCAATTGGTTGCAGCTTACTGGCAAGTTTGAGTTCAGTTGGTTGGTGTTTCTAATGCTGTCAAGTTTGATAATTTGATACATGCTTTCATGGTTGGATTAATTTAGCTTGATTAGGATTGAATTTTCGTGCTTTCATGGGATTAAGTGAGTCAGGAAGATAAAGCAAGTAAGCTACTTGCTTTCAAGGAATTATATAGTTAACCAATCTATCCTAGGCTAGTCAAATGAGTCAATGATTATACCCAATATCTGTAGAGTTACATGTCTCCTTTTAGTTTCTTAGTTATATTTTAAAACTGAATTTATTTCCTCCAATTTATATATTCATATTTTAGTTCAACAATTTTAGTATAGAAGTGATATCCAAAACACCCCCTGCCATATTTATATAATAATAGTCATTTATATAAGTAAATAATTAGTTTAAGATAATAACGTAGTCTCTGTGGGTTCGACTCTTAGTTTCCCTATCTATTTGTTAGAGTTAGTGAGTGATTTGTAAATTTGATTTTGTTTCAGAATCGACGCGCATTAGTAAGTCTAGTGGGGTTTAAAATAGAGAGGCAGAGGCGATTACTTTAGATATACACTCCTCTAGCTCAGCTATCCAGCTCAGCATCGAAATAACTAATTCTGTTAGTTTGTTTGTTAGTTTGTTATACAAACAATTTGAGTAAACCTCTGTTACAAAACATTATATATATACTTCTCCTCCCTCATTCATGTAATTATTCATTCATACTGAAATAATATGCCGAAATTCTCTGAGTTCTTTCTCTCTTTATTCTCTCTCTACATTTTAGTCATATCTGATCTGAAGGTCACAAATCATCAACTATTGACTCCAAGATCATAAAATGAAACATTATCATATCTGAGCTGACACCAGGCCCGGTCCTGATTTTTTTGGGGCCCTAGGCAAAATAGTAAATTCGGGCCCTTTAAAAACAATATGCAATTTATAATAAAGCAAAATATTAACATATGATAATTTTTTTTTTTGAAGGGAATGACAGTAGTTTTACTAAATTAATTAATCCATTTTTTCGAATACAATTTTATTAATAAATTTACCAAAAAAAATTTCAAACAACTCATATGTAATCATTTAATACATGATACTAAAAAATCGGTTTTAGTGCACACTCAAATCAACTCATTTACAAAAAAAGAAATTGTTTAAGCAACTCATTTGGGTGTTCTAAATTTTCATGAACTACATTTCTAACAACAAATCTGTCAATAACACCTTGTTGTCATATTAGTAACTCTTCAAGAAGTTCTCTTTGTTCTTTTTCCCCATCAAGATAAATGTTTTTTAAGCAACATTACATTTGCACATGAAAAAATCAAACACTCAAATCATATTACAAAAAGAATTAAAGAATGAATTAAATAATTATAAGAGTATGAGAAAATATCTTAAGTACTATATTGACAGCAAGCATTACAATATAAATAGCTGATTACAAGTGACTATAATAACAGACTAAAGCAGGATAAGTTTATCTAGAATTAGTAATAGCAAGATACGGAGTATAGTTACAAGAAGTCAAACAACTAGATAACAATGAGCATGATAAGAGTTAAGGATGGTTAACCTTTGCCGCAATATAACACCTTCACTAACGTGCTAAGAAGTTCGTCGGCAGGCAGCAACCAATTGGAAGATTGAAGACTTCCGGGGCTCCAAGAAGGCGACAACCAATAAACCCCGGTCGACAGAGGCGGAGGAACTCCAACCTCGACACCCGACAACAAAATTTCCCAGAAAGAAAACACTTAAATTCTTAATTTCGTAATCTCTTAATAACTATTGAAACCCAAACTTATGAGTTTATCCCAATTCAAATTGTAAAAGAAAATCCTCGTTGCCATAATGAAGAGAAGTCGAAAATCAAGGTGGTTTACAGTAATAGCTTAATTTTTAGGAAATATGAAAATTTAAACGAGTTTAATGGTGGTTAGAGAAAATTTTGGGAATTAGAATAAGATTTAATTTGGATCTTGGAAGCAGAGTGAGAGAGAGAAAGGAGAAGGCGAGAAGTTGCGTGTGAAAGCGTGAAGTTCAACAGCTCAACCGTAATTACAGGCTTCACTTCCCAAAGTGAAATTAAAGTTTTTTCTTCCCTTACTACTATTTTAAAATATAGAGGATTGGGCCCCTTTTATCCTTGGGCCCTAGGCCCTTTCCCCTCTAAACACACCTCAGGGCCGGGCCTGGCTGACACATAGCCATGATAGCAATTGCACCTGGGAAGTCGTTATCGTATGTTTGAAGATTAGAGAGCCCAGATCGTAACTATCGACTGCACTTTAGTCCCACTATATCAGGTGTGCACTGAGCCAGGCTATAAATTGTCACGGAAAAAGGTGGGGGGAGGGGGGGGGGTGTTGACGGTGGTGGGGAAAAAGGGTGGGGAGGGATTTTGGGTGTAAAAGAAGTCAACAGGTAACCAATACGTTACATGTAATTAAATATATTTAGTGTTAGAACATGTGTAAAGTTGACTTAATTAGAGATAATCCAAAATTGACTCATTTTGGAAAGATTGGCAAAGATTGGCTTATTTAAAACATTTTTTCGAAAAAAAATTGCAAAGTTGTTTACTGCTTCAGATGCAGAGGCAATGTTTGTTTGATTTTGTGTTTACTAGTTGACTTATTATTCCCATGAACCAATATTCTTCAATTCTGTGCTTACAATTGCATTCTACCTTTATACTACTTTTTGTAAATACATGCATCATTTGTTTTGAAACTAAAGCTAAGGGTGAGGACAGAGTATTATATATAATTGTTTTTCTTACCCATGTGACTATGTAGCTAAAGGAGGGGGCTAGTAGTACTTATTAGCACTATTATATTATGTAACTTATTAAACAGAAAAATTATTGCATACATTATAAAACATCACAAAGAAGAAAATAAAAGTTGCATGTGAAATGGAGGTAATATTTTTATAGGAACGTTGAAGAATTAGGATGAAAATAGCCATATGACTGCAGACTTGTACACTCAATGCAAACTGATAAGGTTGTCGCTAATCTATCAAAAATAAAACTTAAAGTATCCTCTAAACAAGGTAATAGGGAAAGTTTGGTCGAATTCACGAAGAGAAGGAATTGATTTATAACTAGATTTCAATCATGATGAAACTTTATTGTTATTAAATATTTGCTGCATAATTAAACGAATTAGTGTATGCATGGGGCCATAGAATAAGTTTTTCGGAGCATCAATCTAAATGACATAACAATCGTATATTAATACTAATTTGCTCTATGCACCCATGATGTTATCTGGGTTCCATCTCGGTGATAGAAACATCATTTACAGACCCAAGAATTGACTTGTTGTTTGATTGATCTGATTCCACGTGCTTAGAAAAGATTGAGCTCTTCCCGCACAAAGTAGGTTCTTTAGGTGCCGTCAATGTGAGAGACTGACCTTCTAGCATGAGGACTATTGTTGCCATTGTAGGCCTGTCGTCTACGGACTCTTGAACACATAAAAAACCAAGGTTCATGCATCTTACGACTTCATCAAGCGAGCACGAACCTCTTATTGTTGCATCCACAAACTCCAAGGGTGTCCCAGCTATCCATTGCTTCCATGCCTGCATGCCCACCTATTTATTCAGTTCTATCTATTTCTTCATTTCATAGGTATACAAATTAAGTGAAATAAAACAGGTACTCACATAGCTGAGAAGGTCCTCGGCATAGCATGATTCGTAGAAACTATTAATCCTCTTGCCACTAATAGTCTCAAAGACTAGAACTCCAAAGCTGTATACATCAGATTTTGGAGAAAACTTTCCGTGCATTGCATATTCTGGAGACATGTACCCACTGCAAGATGATGTTGTATAGTGACGATTAACTCTAGAGAATTTACATAACTTTGTATCTGATCATAAATTTAAAATTATACTCACTAAGTCCCTACAACCCTGTTTGTATTTGCTTCAGTTTGATCCATTTCAAATATTCTCGCTAACCCAAAATCTGAAATTTTAGGGTTCATATCCACGTCAAGTAACACATTGCTAGCTTTAAGATCACGGTGTACGATTGTCAAACGAGAATCATGATGGAGATAAAGCATTCCTCGAGCAACCCCTAATATGACATTGTAGCGCCTTTCCCAGTTCAATTGTCCTTGTTTTTGTTTATCTATATATAACGATGGTATCAGGTTAGTCGGTATGGTATAACGTCCAACATTTTCATTAAAGGAGAGAAAGTATTGGTGTTGGCTTGTATTATCATACCGAAAAGGAAATAATCAAGGCTTTTGTTGAAAACATATTCATACACAAGCAACTTTTCTTCTCCTGCTAAGCAAAATCCCGATACTCTGACCAAATTTCGGTGTTGAAGCTTGGCTACCAGCATAACCTCATTCTTGAATTGTTGAATCCCTTGGCTAGAGCTTAAAGAGAGCCTTTTTACAGCTATGTTTTGTCCAGTTGAAAGAATACCCTAGAACCCATAAGTCATTACCATGAGAAAACTCAACAAAATCTCGATGTTGATCAAAATCTATCATTTCTCTCGGGATCCGTTTGATAAGGTGTAAAACATCAATCGTTTGGTTTGCAAAGGAGTGTAAACCATTTTTTCTATGAATAAAATGTTTCTCCCAATGATGGAAAATTATTATTTTTTTTCAAATGAAGGGAAAATTATTTTCCAACCATTTTTTTATCTCTCTTGCACTCTCTTCTCATTAATTGATAACTTTCCCCTGTATTTTCTTTTTGTTTCATCATTTTTCATACATGGAACCAACCAAAAAATATTGTGTTTCTTGTGGCAAATTGTTTTCCATGAAAACCATTTTACACTGAAAATTTTTTACCCCCAATCAAACGGATATTCATTGTAAGATAGATAATTTTTTTTTTACCTTATAAACACTTCCAAATCCCCCTTCACCTAATTTATTCTCATCCGAAAAATTATTCGTCGCAACTTGCAACGTACTAAGCCCATATTGTAAAGACTCAACTGTTATCAGTTCTTCACCTACAATACACATACAGAGAAGAGTCATTGACTGATTAAAAAAATGAATATCAAGAATTTTTTTTTTTCGGTAACGGAACTGATCAATGTGATGTTGTAAGATATAATCATGTTCTCGTGTAATGCTTTTATTATTTTCTTACCATTTTCAATAGGTTCAAATTTGGACTTAGATTTTCGCTTACGGTAACAAATCCATATGCACAGCATAAACAATGACGTAGCAGCTAGAGGAACGACAATGGCAAGTATCCCCTTTGTTGACACTTTCTTCTTTCCTGAAAAATTTGTTTACCATGAACAATAATTGAGTGACCTATGTTGGCCAGAGAAATAACAAGATCAATAATAACTCATTTCTCTCACAAAGGAAAACAAAAAATATATAAAAAAGGATCAACTCCAAAAATAGAAGAAGTGAAAAGCTCATTACTTTGGTCCTTGAGTAACTAGAATTTCCTCTCTCGATTATTGCTATCCTCTATTGGGTCTATTTAGGAATACTAGTTCAAAAATAGTTGAAACTGAAAAGTAGCTAGAACTGATAAGGTATAGTAGCCTGACTCTAACAAAGTGCTAAATCTGATAACGTAGCTAATTAGCTTAAGTGTTTGGCAAATTAGTTGCTTAAATTGATAAATTATTTTGGCAAAATTTGTTGTTCTCAAAATTTTAGAAAGGTTTTCAAAAACTTTAGTCACGGAATTTTGATAAACTAAGATTTTGGGAAACTATCTCAGATTACCACAACATTTTCACTCCTATCGCGAATAATCATAAACTTGTACTTCCTCTATTTCAAAATACTCGCTACACTTTTCATTATGGGAAGTTTCACATTACTTGCTACACTTTTTTTTGGTCAATAAACTCTCTCTATCTCTCTCCTCCCACATGAGTTTTTTTTACTCTCTACCTCTATCTTCTCCAAAAATTGTCTAGGAGTCTGTTAATTGAGAAGTGTAGTGAGTAATATGAAACGGAGGAAGTAATTTGTTATTAAATTTGATGAAATGGCTAACGGTGTTAATTTTAAATTAAAAATAATGAGTGTTTTTACAAAGATAAAATAAAACGCAAATTATTTTTTTCTTATTCTTGATCACTTTCTCTCTCTTCTTCTCATCTCGACACCAAGTCAACGACTTCACCACCACGGCCACTGCCATAACAATACCTACATTCTTTCTCCTCACTTGATCTTTGGCCTGAAAATTCTTTAGTTCTTGATTGTGATGTACAATTCTAGAAATCATACAAATTTTCTCTTTGCTGGAATCAATCACCCTCTTAACTCCTTCAACGAAGGTGAGCCAAGAGAATCCCATGTCACAAACATCACACCTGAAATCCAAAGATGGCGAAGGTGATGTTGAAGGCGGCGAAGGCATACCATTATCTCCAGTGCAATTGCTCGTCTGGAAATTTCGACAGCAATTACAGTTCTTCTCGTCACCACCACCACCCCCTCTCTTTCTTTTGTGATGGGAAAAGCTTTTTGGTATGGAGGAGTTATGTCTACAACACAAGGATTGCTGAAATATGATGGTTTAGGGTTGTTAAATCATATTCAAAGTTGTTCGCAGTCATCTGTTGACTACTTATAGTATTACATCTGAAAGCTCTTCCCTTTATTTTGTATATATAAGAGAATGAGGCGTCCAAAGAACCCTATTTTTGTCGCCCCAATTACATCACCTAACAACATGAATATTGTCTTTTTTTTCTAATTAAGTAATATATTGATTCCAAACAGCCATTACAACCAACCAACCCAAAGGGAGGCAAACTAACTAGATTATGTTAAAAATCACCGTCCACTCTCTTCTCTTTGGTAAAAGATTTGGTGCTACCATTTAATGGTCGGTAATTTTTTCAAGCCACCTATTACCTCCATCCTACAAGCTATAGTTGGAAAATTTGACATTTAGCAATTTTGGTGTGAAAGTTGTATGATGAATAGTATAGTGTAGTAGTATAAATAGATGTAGTGCATTGGTTGGAAAGTGTGCAGCATACCAATGTGAGTTGTGCCAAGTTCTAAAAGAGAGAGCAAAATAAAAAAGTTTGAAAGAGTGTGTAAGAGTTTCATGTAATAGCTTAAGTAAGATGCTTCCTTATTATATGTGAGGTGTTATTTTTTATAATCTCTTATATTATTTAATCTTTCCACATAAATTACCCCAAGATATCCTACAATTGGTATTAGAGCCATTCGTTCCGTTAAATTTTTCGGGACCATTTTTTGGGAAATATCGGTCGGGGACCAATATTATCGCAACAATGTAGTCAAATATATTTTTGGCTAACTTAACAGTTGAGGACCGTATTGCGAGGTCATTCTCCGTTAGTGGACAGTCTGGGACTGTAAAACTTGTTGGTCGGGGACCAAGCTTACTTGTGTATTGCCGGGCAACAGCAAGTCACAAATGGCGGATATTGGTAGTTCATCTAGTAATATTGAGAAACTCAACAGTGGAAATTACAGTACATGGAGTACACATATGCAACTCTATTTGTTGGGACAAGATCTTTGGGGTATACTCGGTGGTAGTGAAGTTACAATACCAACCGATCCAGAAGAACTAAAGAAGTGGAAGATTAGGGCCGGAAGAGCCATGTACGTGCTACCAACAACCGTCGAGGATGAGTTCCTATACCGCATCAAGGAAGCGAAGACACCCAAGGAGGCGTGGGACACCCTTGCAGCTTTGTTCTCTAAGAAGAGCGATGCTCAACTTTAGCTTCTCGAGAATGAGTTATTGTCGATCCAGCAGAACAACATGACGGTGAACCAGTATTTCACCAAAGTTAAAACTTTGTGTGAGCCCATCACAAAGACAAGGATGCGCAGGATTATTGTTCGTGGCTTAAAGCCTAGATATAGTAGTCTTGTCACGACAATCCGAGGTTGGGCTACACAACCATCTCTAATTGAGTTTGAGAATGTGTTAGCCAACCAGGAGGCTGTAGAAAATCAGATGTTTCCGTCAAGGATGAAGATAAAGCTCTTTTTGGCAACAAGAAGTCAAATAAAGGAGGTGATAAGACAGGCAACTCAAGTAATCAACATGGTAAGTCAAACAGACAGTAATGGGAATTCAGAAAAGGACAAGGTAGAGGAGGCTTCCATCGAGGGGGAGCTCGAGAAGATCGACAACAGGATGAGAAGGAAGGGAAAAATCAAACACGACGACATGTCGTGTGTTGTAATTGCAAGAAGAAGGGACACTATGCTTAAGACTGTTGGTCCAAACCCGCATAAGGGAATGCTACAACTTCGGTGGAGCATGAAATCCGAAGTGAAGTCGAGTGGGATGCACAAGCATCTTAAGCTGTTGAAGTGGAACAAATCTTCGACATGGAGGTAGTGTCACCCAGCAGCACAGAGCTAGAGGAAGTTGCACTTGTCGTAGTCAACAAAAAGATGATCAATTACAAAGATGATTGGATCATCGATTCCGGTTGCTCCAATCACAAAACTGGAGACAAAGAGAAATTTCAGAGCATGTCCGAGTACAAGCGTGGTCGAGTTATGATAACAACAAACAACTCAGAATTGCCGATAACCCGTATTAACAAGGCAGTGGTAATTTCACGATTTAGCAACAAGCAAGTTCAGCTCGATAATGTGTACCATGTTCCCGGTATGACGAAGAACTTGCTGTCAGTTTCACAACTGACATCATCGAGAAACCATGTTGTTTTCAGTCCTCGTTATGTAAAGGTGTACAAGACAATGGAAGGAAATTCTTCTCCTATATTAGAGGAAGGACGTCTTGAATCAGTCTATGTGATGTCTGCTCAAACGGCATATGTAGACAACGCGAGGAAAAATGAGACGGGTGATTTATGGCATGCATGCTTGGGTCACGCGAGCTACAACAAGCTCAAGATGATGATGAAGAAGTCGATGCTCAAGGGTCTTCCTCAACTAGAGGTCAAGGAAGATATAATTTGTGCTGGATGTCAATTTGGTAAAGCACGTCAACTTCCAAATGAAGATTCAAAGTTCAAATCGAAGAACCGTTTGGAGTTGTTCACTCAGATGTGTTTGGCCAGTAAAGCAAATTCATAGTGGATTACGTTACATGATAACTTTCATTGATGATTTTTTAAGATTTGTGTGGGTCGATTTCATGAAAGAGAAATCTGAAGTATTAGGCACGTTTAAGCTGTTTAAAGAAACAGTAGAAAAAGAAGTTGGCGGCAAAATTCGGTGCCTACGTACTGACAACGGAGGAGAGTATACATCTAGAGAATTCTCCGAATACTTGCAAGATTGCAAGGTCCAATGCCAGCTAACTTGTCTAAATACTCCACAACAAAATGGAGTAGCTGAAAGAAAAAATTGTCACCTTGCAGAGACATGCAGAAGCATGTTACATGCCAAGAACGTGCCACCACGTTTTTAGGTTCAGTGTATAAGGACAGTGACAAATGTGACAAATGGATTACCTCGGGCGAGACAAGATTTTGTCTCACCATGTGAGAAGCTAACAAAGATGAAGCCAACAACGAGCCATTTTCGAGTTTCCGGATGTGTATGCTATGTCTTTGTTCCTGATCATATGCGTAGCAAGTTTGATAACAAGGCTATTCATTGTATCTTTGTCGGATACGATGATAAGAGGAATGGATGGAGGTGTTGCGATCCAGCAACAGAAAAATGTCAGCTGTCACGAAATGTGGTGTTTGATGAAGCATCATCTTGGTGGTCACCACAAGCTGTATTATTTCCAAACTCGAAGGAGATCAAGGAAAAGCTTCAAGAAAAGATGGACGAGAAAGACAAACGTCAGTCTGGTCAAGATGGTGGTAGTCTTGAGATTGAGATATCTCAACCTACACCAACACCAACAGAAATAGAGAAAAGTCCATGGTAAACAGGAGCACATCATAGAAATACTGAAGAAGAAAGGCCAAGTCAAATTGAAGATTTTGAAGAAGAAGAACCTCACACAACACTATGCAGGTCCACAAGGCAGAAAAAGCCAAATCCAAGATATGCAAATGATGCAATGGTTGAGGATGTAAAAGAGCCAAATACCTATGATGAGGCAGCTCAAAGCAGAGATTGGAAGCTCTGTCAGATGGATGTTAAAAATGCATTTCTACATGGTGAGTTGGATAGAGACATCTACATGGATCAACCTAAGGGGTTAGAGAATCAGTCTTATCCAGAACATGTATGCAAGCTGAAGGCGTTATATGGTTTAAAGCAAGCCCCACGCGCCTGGTATGGAAAGATAGCGAAGTTTCTGTTACAGAGTGGTTATTCTATAGCACCAGCTGATTCGACCTTATCTGTGAAAGCTCAAGATGGAAAGTTGGCAATAGTTCTTGTATATGTGGATGATCTTATCATCATAAGATATTTTGAAGAGGAAATTAACTAAACAAGAGCTAATATGGAGCAGTTGAAGGATGGGATATTTCTATGCCAACATAAGTATGCTCGTGATCTTCTAGAAAAATATGGGATGGTCAATTGCAAGCCTATGTCAACTCTAGTGGAGGTTAATGCAAGGTTATGTTCAATCGAAGGCAAAGATCTAGAAGATGTAACCATGTACACACAATTGGTGGGAAGTCTTATCTATCTCACGTTAACCAGACCAGACATTGCATATGTAGTGAGTGTGATTAGTCGGTTTATGCAAAAACCGATGAAACGTCACTTGGAGGCAGTACGTCGGATATTAAGGTATGTGAAAGGAACCATTGACAATGGAATCTTGTACCACAATGATAAAGTGATTAAAGTTGTCGGATACTATGATGCTGACTATACTGGTGATCTCGACGCATGTCGGTCAACTACTGGTTATTTGTTCAATCTGGGTTCTGGAGCAGGCTCTTGGTGTTGTAAGAGACAACCAACAATGTCACTGTCAAGTACAGAAGCAGAATATCGAGCAGCGGCTATGGCAACACAAGAGTGTGTGTGGTTTGCGCAATTACTCAGGATTTGCATCAACCAATTGATCGGGGAATCAAGTGAGCCTGTAATAATGAGTATGCAATACGTTTAGTGGAGAATCTTGTTTTTCACGCAAGGACAAAACATGTTGAGGTACATTATCATTTTGTCCGAGATAAAGGTTCTACGGGGTGAGATTGAACTTGAGCAAGTGAACACGGAGGACCAAGTTGCAGATATATTCACAAAAGGTCTTGGAGGACCAAAGTTTGAAAAGTTTCGTAAACAACTTGGCATGACCCTAGACTAATTTTGAGAGAGAGTAGTCGTTGAGGGGGAGTGTTAAAAATCACCTTCCACTCTCTTGTCTTTGGTGCTACCATTTAATGCTTGGTAAGTTTTTCAAGCCACCTATTACCCCCACCCTAAAAGCTATAGTTGGAAAGTTTGACATTTAGCAATTTTAGTGTGATAGTTGTATGATGAATAGTATAACATAGTAGTATAAATAAGTGTAGTGCATTTGTTGCAAAGTGTGCAGCATACCAATGTGAGTTGTGCCAAGCTCCAAAAGAGAGAGCAAAATAAAAGAGTTTGAAAGAGTGTGTAAGAGTTTCATGTAATAGTTTAAGTAAGATGCTTCCTTATCATAATTGAGGTATTATTTTTTATAATCTCTTATATTATTTAATCTTTCCATATAAATTACCCCTAAAATATCCTACAAATTAGACCCCCTCACCTTAAGGTTAGTTTTTAAGTACAAAACCTATTACAATTCAGAAAGCTAGCTGATGAATCGATGTTTAGGAAGACTCATCCTATTCCACACCATTTTATCCCAGTGCACAACCTCTTTGTCACCTTTAATTTTGTCATATCTTGCTTGAATAAAGTATTCTTGGATACTCACAAATTTGGTTTCACTATAGTATAACTTCAATGTCTCTTTGACTTGACAGGCTTTCCTCCAATACCAACTAGTAGTAGCACTGGGCTTATAATCCCACCATTGTGCACCTTTAACATAAACTTAATTCACCCACTTAAGCCACACATTATCTTTCTTAGTTGCTACAACCCATATATACTTGCCTAGGCAAGCAATATTCCAAGCAATTACATTGCTAAAACCAAGACCACCTTGCACCTTGCTCCAGCAAAACTGATCCCAAGCTACAAGTCCAGCCTTACTTTGAAGTAAATGCCTTACCACTCCACAAGAAGTCCTACGGATCTGAGTCACTTCTTTCAATAAGCTCCTAGGTAAGATAAATACCTGGGCCTAGTATCTATGTATACTCACCAGGATTGAAGTGATAAGTTAAGTTCTAGCTGCATATGACAGCTTCCTTGTGCTCCACACCCTAATTTTTGTTGCGATTTTCTCAATGAGCAACTCACATTGAGCCTTAGTGATTTTCTTGGAGAAAATGGAAACTCCAAGATATCTAAAAGGCATGCTACACTTCATAAAATCGAGAATCTGCTACAACCTTATTCTTCCTCAGCCATGCCACATGAATAGAAGGCAGATTTATTTGCATTAGCCTTCATCACTAATGAATCACAAAAGAGCTTAAAACCTCTTAATAGAACATAAATGGATGAGAACTCCCCTTTACAACACATGATGAGATCATCTACAAAGCACATGTGAGTCATCTTCAATTCTTTGCATATTGGATGGAATTTAATTTGATCTAAGGAGTTCGATTTAGAGAGTACTCTAGATAAGTATTCCATACACACTACAAATAGTAAAGATGAGACGGGATCACCCTGTCTCAATCCTTTCTCAATTTTGAAATACCCTTCCATATACTACCATTCAGCATGAATGATAACTTAGGTATAGTGACACAATTCATTACCAATGAAATGAATCGTGGGGGGAAACCCAAATGTGTGAGCATTTCATGAAAAAGTGCCCAATTGACCATATCATAAGCCTTCTGCAAGTCAATCTTCAACATACAACTAGGTTGAACCTTTTTCTTCCCATAATGTTTCACCATATCCTGCACAGCCATAATGTTATGCACAGTGAACCTCCCATGTACAAAACCACCCTGGTTTTCTAAGATAATATCAGGCAATACATGTCAAAGCCTTCCACAAAACACCTTAGTAACACATGTTTAAAATGTGTTACAACATGATATAGGCCTAAACTTAGTTACATTCTTAGGATAAGCTGTTTCAGGAATCAAGGTTATTATTTTGTTGTTTAGTTCCTTAAGAATTTTACCGATGTTCAAACTATCAAGTACATCGGCCACAACTTCATCACCTACTATACTCCAACTATCCTTATAAAAGTGAGAACTAAATTCATCTAGACCAAGAGCTTTGCAGCCTGGAACGGAAAGAGCTTGATTCACCTCCACACTAGTATAAGGAGCCTCCAAGATAGCTTTGTGAGCATCATTACGAACTGGGCCTTCCTGAATGATCTCTGGCATCACCTTAGTCCTCTAAGCAATATTACTACCCAAAACCTTCAGATAATACTCCAACAAAGCACCAGTATCACTCTCAGTTGTATCATGCTAATGTCCCTCCTCATCCTAAATGATATATACTTGATTCTGGAGTTTTCTAGCCTTTATGCTTTGATGCAGCAAACTAGTATTCTCATCGCCATGTTTAAGCCAATCTAATTTTGTTTTATGTCTTTAGAACTTCACATATATATTATGGTTATTCTTGTATTCTTGCTCAACCTGTAATTCTGCTTCTTTCAAGCTACTATCCCCTGGATTCTGGTGTATTTCTGGATGGCTTTCAATTATTCTCTGATGCGCTTGTACCTCGGTAGCTTGTAGATCACTAAACCCATTCTTATTCAGCTCCTTTAAAGTATCCTGAACCCTTTTCAGTTTTCTTAAAACAACAAACATCTTAGTTCCTTAAACTGGCACACTCCAAGCCTCTCTTACTATATCATGAAATTGAGGAGAACTCTTCCACATGGTATAGCATTTGAAAGGCCTTTTTCCATTACTATCAAATGGGTATATAGTAATGAGTGCAGGGGAATGATCAAACTCCGACTCACTTTGGAAACACACTTCAGCAGATTCATAGCAAGCCATCAAAGCTTGATTAGCAAGGACTTTGTCAAGCTTGGAGAATACTCTTGCATTTCCATGTTGCTTGTTATTCAAGGTAAAAAAATTCCCTGAACATTTAATATATTCCATTCCACAGAGACCAGACAATCTACAACATCTGGCTAGAACCTTTGATTATATTCACAGAGAAACTACCAGGTTTTCAAGCTAAGATTATCCTACCTCAATCATTATAGGAAGCAATAGATGTGAAAAACCATCCATTGAAAATTCTTTGGTAAAGACGACTACCCAAAGTGGAAGCCTTCACCTTAGTTTCCAAGAGGTTAATCATGCCAACTGAAAATCTTTGGATATAATTCCTCACGTCATTCGGATTTTTGGCACAATTAAACCCTCAGATATTCCTACAATGTATTCTATTCATGTAGAAGAGGAAGGTCCTCCCTGCCCATTTCCTTTTCATACACAGAGACATTCATATCTCTCACAGTTACATCAGGATTTTCACCAGAATTATCCTTATCTAGGAGTTAAAAAGCATTACCAGTTACTGTAGGATTTAACTGAGATACTATAACCTTAATTGGCTTGAGAGCTCTTTGAAATCCATCAGGATCCAAGTCCCCATGTGCTGATTGAATAAGTATTTGTTTCTCTGCAACCACTTCCTTACTTTGTTGTACTTGTGGCTGCTGCTTCTAAACCTACACCTTCTTTGTCTTCTATACTCTACAGTCATGTGGCTTACGCCTAATGCAATGATAAACATTACATTTAGTTGGCCTCCATTCATACTAAAAAGGAACTGTAAATTTTTCATCGTTAGTGACAGAAATAGACTCAAGGAGGTCCTTATTTAAGTTCACTTCCACTAAGGCAAATTGCAGTTATCTCTATTTGATTAGATCTCCCATCTGAGAAGCAATCTTATGTAAGGACTTATCACCAGTATTTGATATTGAACTTCAACTGCACCCATATTGGTAAGGTTTTGGTATCCTCTTTTCCAAATCCATATCTGTACTACATTGCTTCATTATCAATCTATGGTTTCTTGTCAAAGAAGAAATGACCATTTAGCATCGTATCACGTGAGTCCATTACATTGAACCTCACAAGATAAATACCCTTTTTGATATTGCAACTTTATCCACATTACATTTCTTCCAGATTCTACGAATAAAACCCTTCATCACCTGAATTGGAGGATCCCCCCCCCCAATACACAGCAAATTTAGGAAGAGTTCCGGTAATCAATTTCATCCCGGATATCCTCTAACTCAATTTTAACACCTTCAGCTGCCTTAATCGATCCATTATCAACAATATTCTCAGTTTAAATTTTATCTCTTGTTTTCTCAGTTTCAATTTCATCAACATGAAGAACTGGATTTGGAGATATACCTTGCTTCTCAATCAATGGTCATTTGTGCGATTCAACACTACGATGAATCGATTCTAACCACTCATGAAACGTATATCTAATCTCTGAATAAGCTTGTAATTGCCTTAACGAATATTGTGCAATTGAAGAGAGAGAAAGTACTAGTGGAGTACCATTGATCTGTGCTTAAGAAGAGTAAGAATTGGACAACAAGAGAAAGTAAGGAAAAAAAATAAAGTCATTAACCATTTCTTTTAAGATAATTAACGTTGTTAAGAATTTCATCATATTTAATGACAAAATAAAGTTTAGAGTTATTCGAGATAGTAGTGAAAATGTCAGGGTTATTTAAGAAAATGGCCTAAATGTGAGGGTCACATAAGATAATATTCCTAAACTTTTTATATTATCAATTTCAATTACTTTAACCACTTATAATGTTTATTTTAGGTGCTTCTCAAACACTACAATTATCATAGCACCAAAAACATTCTACACCTCATCATTTCAGGGACCTAAAATGGTTACCCAATTATAACAAATCTCTCTATACTAATATATTATAAATCGTTCCTAAACCAAAAATAGTGCAACGTGGCGCTCTCCATTATGATTTTGATCCATGCAATTCACATACAATAAAAAATTACAAAATGCATATTATAAGATTGGATCCCGTGACTTCAAGATCATATATTAAAATGTTAACCATTAAATTAAATCATATTTAGTAGTATTAGAGCTTAGCACGGACATAAACATCTAGTTGATTATGAAATTTCAATCCTTTAAAAATTTATTGTATATTTTTTTTTCACTTGACGACCTATATTATTTCAGATTTTTAATAGATTATGTATATCTTTATTTAAATATCTTTTGTTAACCCGTAATTGATTATAATTAGAACGGTGGCCGGTGTATGATTTTTTTCAAAATACATCACTTGCTTTCCATCTCAACAAGTAACCCTTGTTTTAAAATATTATTATATCTTTTTTTTTTTTTTGACAGCGAGAAGATTAGATCTATTATAATTTATATAGTTACAACTCAGTCCAACGCTTTATGGTATGGAATAAGTCAGATCTTTACTCTTTTACTTTGGCTCCATATGTTTATTGCACATCGTCTACAAAAAATCAAATCATATTGTTGAGTATATGTCTTTTCTTGGTCACCTCATGCTTCCTATCAACACATTGCTCTTTCTCTATTGTAACAACTTGCAATCAATATTATATCATTCTGTTGAAAAACTTATATACTACAACAATGAATTGAACGCATTGATACTGAAAGATGATGAATGATCGGTAGTAAACATTACTATTACCATTATATCTCCAAATTCTTATTACTAATGAATTGCAATCAATAATTCCAACTTCTATAAGTCGCTTTAAAATAATCCTAACTTTAAATTATTATAGAATAATTTCAATTCTATTAGCTACTTTTTCAAATGGAGTGTACTTTGACTCTATTCTAATGAAAACCCTCTTTACATATTTAAAATGATCCGACATGACTATATATTTAATCACAGACAATGATAATGTGAGCTATATAAATAGAGTCAAAGTACATGTGTCGGTTATAAATAAATGGAGCTCATCAAATTACTTGCATTAAATGACCTTTTACGCTATAGATACACTCCATGTTTAGCATCTAGTAGATTAACATATAAGGTCAAACATAATCATCTGAAATCTTTTATATTTTTCACTTACAGATAATATAAAATATCAATGATTAAAATTGTGTATTAGGAGGCGAAAGTCTCAACATTACATATAAATTAAAACAGGATGAACTGTAAACTTCACGTGTATATACTTATATTAGTCGAACTTTTTAATCAAGACATGAGGACTAGTCAATATTACACCAAATTTTATTTGGGTAGGTAACATGAAAGACTGAACTGAATCGACACCTCTCGCAGTTATGTCGAGTCAATGTTGTATGTCATCAAACTCTTTGGGAGTGAAGAGGAATCATAACGGGAAACTCCCTCCTAAAGAGCCCATAACTAATAGGTTTGATTTTAGGACTTTTAAGTCACGAGGTCAAACTTTTGCCAATAGGCCAAGCTTTAGTTGTTATTGCACCTTCAAAACAAAGAGAGATAGATATATAGACATACCATCGGGGGAACTCATCGGCGGCGGCGATGGTAATGAAGATGACGGTGGCAATGAAATATCAGTAGCACCTTCAAAGAAGGGGTCGATCTCATATCTTACGTTACAACTGGGCATGACAGCCCTCGCACCAATACTAGTGGCGAGCATTCCGATTGCAATACTCAAGCATTTATTACATTGAGAAGCACTTATATCCGGAGTACACTGCGCCAACCCATACTGCGTCACCAAGCTCGAATATTTTGAAGCGTCGGCAGCGTACTTTTTTTGAGGACCGCCGTTTGATGTTCGGACCCTCAAATCATTCATCATATTGCCAACGGCATCCATAAATTGTGTAATATTTCCTGTTATGTTCTTCTCGTTCGTTAAGGGGAACCATGGGTCTGCATCCATTCTCCTGAAAAACGACTCGTTAGAGTATCTTACCATACACTCATCATACCATATTATTGCCACCTTCCTGTTGGGACATCTAATCCGGGGTAGATCATTGGTGGTGGCGGTAACCAAACAGTCGCGGCACGAGGCAGCGGGCTGATCTAAACGGCAGAGGAAGTGGCCATAGACAGCTTCATTTGAACCGTTTCTAGCAACTGCTTGGGCATAACCGCTGGGGTTGGTGGCGTTGGAGGAGAGAGAATGGAAGACAGCATTGAGATTGGTTTCGTATTGGCTGTTGTTGGCAAACATGGTGGTATTTGGACAATGATATCCCCAAAGATGTTGGGCTGATGTTGATCTAGGAATCAACAGCACCACGAAGGCAAGCAGGAGAGGAACTAAGACAAATATTGATGACCGACTAGTTTGAGCCATTTATTAGTTTATGTTGATGATGAATTGTTCGAACTATAGAAAAACTCCAATTTACAATGTAGGCGTATAGAGATTCCCCTACTATATTGTCTGTGACGGAATTATAAAATGATGTATGGACGTAACATGAAAACAACTATTTTTATTGGTTATTAAACTATTCAAGTGAGTTCTTTAGTCATAATCAAAAGATTATCTACGACCAAAAAGAACTCTTAGCATGATAATCAATGGAGTAATAGTGGTCAAACCAAATACGATTGCATCATTACTAATAAATCAATCCTGTACTCTCTAATTTCACTTCTATTGATGGTGAAATTTTGTAACTTTGACTTTGTTGATGTAAAATCAGTTGGTTAACTTTACAAATAAGTCAATGCACACCCAATATAGTTAGATATTGAGCGCTACATGAGACTTACTCCCTGGGGGTTACTGGTTTTCATTAGTTAAAACCTTGCTAACGTACTTTGTTGTAATCTAAATTAATTAAACTACAACGATAGGTATTGAATAGAACAAAGACACAATAATTAATCTATTAATTAGAGCTGAATATTCACACTAATATCACAAACCTCTAGAAAGACTCTTTATAACACACGTGAAGCTAAACCAGGCTGGACAATTAGAGGAAAAACACGAAGATGAATACCTCCATGAGTTTCGGTTAAAATTGGAGATGAACAAACTTGTGACTTAGTACATGCTCTAAGTCTAGGCTAGAAACTAAACTATAACCCCAGAAGGGGGCTAATCCTAGAAAGGAAGTAAATTGTACGTTCTTGAGTGTTGTGTTTGTTGTCTTTCAATTTATCCTTCTTCTTGTATTTATACTTCGTTACTATGCATAACTTCCTTGCCTACTTGGAAGGGAATAATTTGAATCATTTATGATTCAAATCATAACTGCTTCCTTCTGGCACCTGATGTTATGACTTTATATAGAGTTTTCCCCTTTCTTATATGCTAAAAGTGATGCTTATGGTGCTCTTAGGAGTCATTCTGTACTAACTTTCTCCATATAGTTGTGGTTTGTTGTTTTGCATCGAATGACATGTTTTACGGAACTATTCCCTAATTTCTATCTGTTATATGACCGCTACACTGGATTGGGGATGTTTGACGCTGAATCGCAAGGTCCCGAGGACGCTTTCCGGGACCCTTGAACAAAAGAAGAGCCAAAGATTTGGCACTTGAGCCAAGAAACGAGTAAAGGATGCGGGCTTGATCTGGCGTTGAAACCAAGTCGTAATTCATTGTTGACGCCCGATCGGGCGGTTTGGCCCGACTACATCGGACGCCCATGAGAGCACATGTTGCGCCTCTGATGAGTTTTTTAGGCGGCCCGATGACATCGGGCACCTGTGATTTTAGGATACTTTCTATGCGTTGGAGCCCGATTGGGTCGGGCGTTATTGGCCCGTTCGGGCGACGACACGCCACACACTTTTTAATGAATCTCGGGATCATTTTGATACTTTTTCCTATTGGTTTTAGGACTTGTATAAATAGTAAGTTTAGATTTCCTAGAAGGCATCTTGGGTTTTAATATTAGTTTTCATAATTTTCTCTAGAGAATGATTGAAGAACCATAATCTAGTGCTTTTTGCTTTCAATTCAAGATCGAACGTTTGTCATCTACACAAGTTCAATACAATTCTTCAATTTGGTAATTTTTCTTTATTACTTCATCTATTGTTAATTAAGATTATTTTCTTAGTTATTTGCAACGTTTAGAGTTTTTATATTAATTTTGTTATTGTTTTCATAATTATGAGTGAGTAGTTTTATTTCTAAGATTGTGGGGATCTATGTATGCAATGAGGGATTGATAGATTAGTCTGATTGCCTTATATTTCAATTGTTTCCTGTGGTTGAATCTTCATGCTAGATTTATAAGTTAGGCCTGATTTATATATCTATTATTACAATACTGAATCTACTTCGAGAGGAGAGATATCGTATAGGCTTTCAATCATTAGGCAAAGTGACCCTTAACCATGCGAGAACGAGATCAGGGTGATCTTTGAGGGAGGTAATGTCTGATAGAAATTATATGTCGCCTAGAAAGTTTGACTTATTAGGGGTTGTTTTTCGTCCTTGATTTCTTGAATTGTATGCATAGTGATCCATTATTATAGTGCTTTATTAATTGATTTTTACCGTCTTTTTTAGGTCTGGTATTTGCTTAGTTTAGTAACACAACCATCTTCATCTGATTTTATTAGTATAATATTAGAGGTCATATATAATAATATAACTTTTTCCCTGTGGATTCGATCCTGACTTCCCTGACTACTAGTTAGTGGACGTTAGGTTATTTTTGATTAGGTAATACGACTTTAGCCTGTCAAATTTTGGCGTCGTTGCCGGGAAGATGGTTTATTTTTATTTTGTCTGAATTATAGTATTAAACTAACCTCTACTCTGAAGAACACTTGTTTTTTGGAGCAATAACGCCCATGAGACATGTGCCATAGTTACAACCCTGGATTGTAGGTGTTTGAGGTTCAAGGATCTGTAGGGTCTGTGTCCTCATCATGGTTTGGACCAGTGGTATTTGTGTTAGATTTTCTACACTAGAGTTGATGTAGATACAAGGCGGGTAATTGATGGAGCATCCGGTGGGTTCTTCATGGATAAAGCCATTGAGGAAGGGTATAAACTTCTGGAGAAACTAGCATCTAATCAAGCATTTATTATTTGTTCCTCTATGAAAAAGGGAGGTAAACATGATGTTGAAGCCATTTCCGTACTGTCTGGGCAACTAGCTGCTCTAACTCAAAACATTGATTCCTTAAAGTTAGGTAATGACTCCTCCCACATGAGTGTTAAAGCGATGGCCGATGCCTAGTTCTTCTAACTACAATGTTCACATTTGTGATGCTTATGGGATACTTGGGCACAACACTCAAGAGTGTCCTCCTCTCCTATCCTCTAATGTAGGGGGAAACAATGAGGCAGTTAATGTTGTTCAGTCACAACCTAGGAATTAGTTTAACCCATATTCTAACACCTACAATCCAGGGTTGAGACACCATCAAACCTTTCATATTTGAGTAGTAATATGTTGAATCCTCAGCCTCAACAACCATATGTGCCTCAATAACAGAGACAACAATATCAACCTCCACAACAAGTTCCTTCTGGCTTCCAGAGAAATCAAGCACCTCAACAACCTGCTCCTACCGCCGACCTAGCCATGACAAAGTTGAAGAACATGATGTCCCGGTTGCAGAAAGGGTTCAATGCTTTCCAAGCCGACATAAAAACTCAACTGGAAAATTTGGGTATGCATAACAAGATGTTGGAGACTCAACTAGCTCAGTTGGCTAGTTCTTCTACTAGTAGGCCACTATAACAGCCCGTTTTCCCGAGCTGCTAGGTAAGCACACTTAAGATTCACTAATCACAATCAATATTTAGTAAGCCTCGAATTAAACATTTACTCGCAGTGGAAACATAACCTAGAAAACGATCTTGGACCTGTGGGTCATTGGCCCACAAAACAAAATCCTTTATATAAGACTTCAATTACACCGATATCTCGACTAATATTCCCAAATATTGTATACAACGAAATATATCAGAAACTATTCCTTAATTGACTATCTAAAATACAAACTCAATTCATAAGCTACGACGACATCTTTATCTTGCTTCACTTCAGAATCCTGAGCTCACAACACCAAACCTGCAACAATGTTTGACTCTGCCACCCACCAAGTGACAGGCCACAGAAATGACAACACCATCAGCAAAGCTGAGTACACACTGTGTAATAGAAAATACAAGTTTAGGTGTATTTTGAAAACTAACACATAGTTATAGTAAAGATAATCACACTCAACTTAGTTGATATATTTTCACAAAATCAGATCGTTTGGCATGAACGCGAGTGGAGAGGGGTACCACGCAGTACCAGCTGTCTCCAAACTATGAGGGTCGTCACCCAGCCTTTTATTGTTATGCTTGCAAGACTTACCCGGACATGTCCTATAACGCCAGGAATTGCCCCTCCTGGAAGGCAACAGCTAGGGACTCTACCCGCCCTAACTCGGGGTGCCTATTCATGCCTCACTTTCATATTTATAAAATAAGATATTTAATGATTCATACTTGAATCCTCAATACTCATAACATAACACCATATTCGACCTTATCTGGTCTTAACTCATATTGAATCATTTCCTCATTATCATACCAAATCATATTTTGAGAAATATAGTATTTTCGAACGATTTCGATAATTGAACAAAATGATACTTTTATAACAATCCAATAGCAATTCACAACTAACTCACAGAGATGTATCTATAATCATGGCCATTACCACAAACGATATATGATATCCAAAATTCAATATAACGCCCACAGGAGGATTTAAATATTTTGCTGAACCCAAAGGTTACCTCAACTCTATAACAATTATACGAAACCTCCAAGCATCATAACTTGATTTCCCATATCATCTTGAATTATATACGTCTACATAGCCATTCTCCAACAACCATCTACGATAACATCAATAATCAATAACCAAACTTAAACTAATTCCCAATTCACAAATTATCAACCTTTAACATTCTAATTTCCTTAATCCTTAATTAATATCTATAACTTCGATGATATTAGCTACATCGACTTGCATCCCAATTCATAATCATAATTCCAAATTATATAACTAAACAAACTAAACATAACTCACAACTGTACCTAAATCAAGCACCTAATTGTGCTACCAACAATTATATTGAGAATATAAAGCTAGCTCGACTCGTAAATAAACCTCAATAAACTGATTTCTATGTTGCACTCAAATCCTTAACCA
Organism: Beta vulgaris subsp. vulgaris; assembly: GCF_026745355.1. NCBI lineage: Eukaryota > Viridiplantae > Streptophyta > Magnoliopsida > Caryophyllales > Amaranthaceae > Beta > Beta vulgaris. Next base: position 16,364,725 of record NC_079209.1, read on the forward strand.
ATATATCAATTCCAACATTATAATCTCCTTCATAATTCGAATGATACTCCATTCCAAAATCATCCTCCAATAATCACCTCATAACAATAACAATAATCAACAACCAATCTTAACTATTCTAATTATCTTCTTCTAACGCAACCATTATGCTAATAAAACTGAACCCCAAATAGAAATTAATGAAGTCATTCCCATAACTCATAACTCGACTTCATACATATCAACTCCAACTACAATAATTATAACAGTTTCCCAATTCTAAGATTAGGACTTCCCTCGCATCATCAACAACGACTATCCAATAAGAACGATACAACAACAACAATAGGCAACAGCTTCACAGCAACTCCACCACAACCACAATGACAGAACAACAATAACCCAACAACACTACTACAACAGAGCAACAACAACAATAGCAACTCCACAACAACTTCACCACAACCACCACAACAACTCCACAACAACAATAACATAACAACTCCACCTTAATCATCATAATTACTCCACAAGTCCATGTACTAAACACATTCCATTAAGAATCATAATCGTAATACTTAGTGTATAAGTGTTGTTTAGGTCAAATGAAACATCTCTAATGAACCTTAGCATGTTATACTCATGTAATATACTCAATATACACATAATAAAATACACATCATAAGTAAATTCATTTCATAGACATGCTTTACACTAGAAAGAAACAATCACCTAACTATAGGTATGGAAATCTCTAGGGTAAAACCAAACTAAGTGTGTACCTTAACTAAGGATGCTTAAAGCCACGAAATTCCTTAATCCACTTGGTTAACTACTCCTACAGCTTCCCCTGAATGTATAAAATGCTAAAGATTAGTTTCAACAAGCTTATAGATATGAAAAACTAAGCTTAAATACAAGAGGTGTAAACTGTTGAACTTACAGCAACTTATGTGATCTTTCAGCAAGGTTTTCTATATGAGTTTAAGGTCTAAAGATTGGAACCAAAGCTTGAACTACTTTGTATGGATGTTTAGAAGAGTTCTATGTAAAGAAAAGTGGGTGTCCAAGAGGAAAAATAAGAGAAAAGAGACGAAAACCAGAACAGTCTTTTATAGCTGTTCTGGCGGTACCCAAGGAGGAGGGAAACCTCTTCTGGGCAAGGTCGGTTTCTTGGAGTTTTTGGGTGATTCTTGCTTGAGGTGTTAGCCTAAGGTGTTGGCTTTCATGCATAAAAAGTTCTTTGAGAGATCGACACTTAAGTAGCTGTTAGCAGCTTTCTTTGAGGATAGGTCTAGCTGTAATTTCAGCTGGCCAGGTTTTACTATGTAAGCAATTTACCTATTGAGCCACGTAATTCTTGGGGATAAATGACCATTTTAACCTTAAGACATCCCAAGCATATCATATATCAAGTTTGGTTAGGTTCTGAGCTCGGATTCAATCCCGAAAGGCTCTTTAACTAGAAGTTCGTCGTTACCCGATAAAACAATCTCCAAACGATTTTCATAATCTTAATGTTTAAGGCTCTCAAGGACTTTCTAACTTATCTATTGGTTTCCAAAGCCTTCTTATCCAATAAGAATGATGTTCTTATCCTCTTTGACCTTTCTTAACCATTAAGAAAGATAATACTTATCCACAAGCTTTCTTAACCCTTAAGAATGATGATGCTTATCCACAAGCTTTCTTAACCATTAAGAATGATGATGCTTATCCACAAGTTTTCTTAACCATTAAGAATGATGATGCTTATCCACAAGCTTTCTTAACCATTAAGAATGATGATGCTTATCCACAAGTTTTCTTAACCATTAAGAATGATAATGCTTATCCACAAGCTTTCTTAACCATTAAGAATGGTAATGCTTATCCACAAGCTTTCTTAACCATTAAGAATGATGGTCTTATCCACTTTTAGCTTTTAAATAAAGGTTCTTAAAAACAGGGCTATTACAGCCACCTAGGTCACTAGCTTCACAATCAATGCAACCATGGGATACTGCCAATGCCATCACTCTTACGAGTGGAACACATTATGATAGTCCAATAATGCTTAAGGATGGTCTGATTGAGCCATAAAAAATTGCAAATGTCACTGAAACTTCCACAACTTCTGAGGAGACCACCAATGCAAATGTAGAGAAGCAGATAGTACCTGAAAAAGTTTCATATACCATTCATGTGATAAAGGTACTATTCCCCAATTGTCTATTGAAAAATAAGCTTGATCACTAAGTCGGTAAGTTTATGAAGGTAGTGAAGAATCTTCATGCAACTGTCCCATTTACTGAACTTATTACTCAAGTTCATGCATATGCTAAATTTATGAAGGAAATTCTGACTAGGAAGAGAGCCTTTAATGTAGTTGAAACTGCTGCCTTTATTGAAGAATGTAGTGCTCTTTGGCAAAATCAATCCCCTCCTAAATTGAAAGATCTAGGGAGTTTCTCTATCAATTGTAATAGTGGCACCATTTTTATTGACGAAGCCTTATGTGATTTAGGTGCTAGTGTTAGTGTCATGCCCCTTAGTGTTTGCAAAAAACTTGACATGTAAGATTTAAAATGTACCAACATTACTCTTCAAATGGCCAACCGTTCTGTTAAAAACCCCCTAGTATCTTAGAGGACGTCCGTGTGAGGTTAGGTAAATTTTTTATTCCTATGGATTTTTTTGTACTTGGCATGGAAGAGGATAGTCACATCCTAATCATTTTAGGGAGACCATTCCTTCATACTGCTGGAGCTGTCATAGATGTTAAAAATGGGAAATTGACTTTTGACTATGGGATATGATAAGGTGACTTTTAGTTTGACCAATGCATTGAAAAGTCCCATGCTAGAGGAAGCCTATTATAGAATAGATGTCATTTATGTGCTAGTTAATGATGACATGCCTCAATCCCTTCTACGGGATCCTTTGGAGGCTTTGCTTTGTGTTACATCTTCCACATGTGATGGTAGTCCCTTGAGTACTGAAGTGGATGACTAGGAAGCACCTCTTACCTGTGTAGAGCTTGATGGTATTACCACTCACGAGGAGGAACGACTAGTATGTGCTACTCAACCGGTAGAGGTAAAGAAACCTAAACTGAAACCCCTTCCCCCTTCTCTTAGATATGCTTTTCTGGATGAATCTGAAAATTGCCCTATGATTGTTAGTGCTTCACTGAATGATGGTCAAATGTCCCAACTTTTGTCTGTTTTGAGAAAACATAAAAAGGCCATTGGATATAGTATTGATGACTTGAAAGGCATAAGCCTTCTTTTGCATGCATAAAATTCATCTCGAGGATGATCATCGTCCTAGTATACAAGCCCAGCGTTGTTTGAACCCCTATATGCAGGAAGTGGTCAAGAAAGAGGTTATGAAATTGCTTATGCTGGGATCATCTATCCCATTTTCGATTCTAAGTGGGTGAGTCCAGTTGAAGTGGTTCTTAAAAAGAAAGGTAGTTAAAAATGTAAAAAAATGAACTAATTGCTACAAGAGTAGTCACTGGGTGCGTATGTGCATTGACTATAGGAAATTAAATGTTGCCACCAAGAAAGATCACTTTCCCATCCCCTTCATTGATCAGATGTTGCAACGGTTAGCTTGTCACTCTTGTATTTGTTATCTAGATGGCTATTCCGGTTTCTTCTAAATCCCTATCCATCCAGACGACCAGGAGAAGACCACATTTACATGTCCTTATGGTACCTTTACTTATCGAAGGATGCCCTTTGGACTATGCAATGCCCCCGCTACTTTCCAACGTTGTATGATGGTCATATTTTATGGTTTATTGAGTCCATTATGGAAGTGTTTATGGATGACTTTAGCGTTTATGGAATTGATTTTGATGCATGTTTCATAAATCTAGCTAAATTTTCGAAAAGATGTGAGGATGTCAATCTTGTATTGAACTGGGAGAAGTGCCACTTCATAATCTCTGAACGAGGCAACCAGGTGCATAAAGCAAAATTTCAAGTGATTGAGCAATTACCCCCTCCTGTGAATGTCAAAAGAGTTAGATGCTTTCTCGATCATGCGGGGTTTTATCGCCGCTTTATCAAGGACTTCTCTAAAATTGCTAAACCAATTTCTTAGTCGTTACTCCTCAAGGATGCCCCGTTCGTGTTTACTGATGAGTGTCTTGTGTCTTTCAACTGGATCAAGCAAGCTCTGATTACTACTCCTATCATTCGATCTCCAGATTGGATCTTTCTATTTGAGATTATGTGTCATGCTTGCGACTATGCTGTGGGAGTTGTACTTGTTCAGAGGAAAGACAACATCCTTATGCAATATACTATGCTAGCAAGACACTAGATGAAGCTCAAGTTAACTATGCAACCACGGAGAAAGAGCTTCTAGTTGCAGTCTACGCACTGGACAAGTTCAGGACCTATTTGCTGGGGTCTAAGTTCATTAGGTATACCAATCATGCTGCTTTTAATTACCTCCTAGCCAAAAAGGAAGTAAAGCCTAGACTCATTCGGTGGATTTTGCTACTCCGAGAATTTGACATAGATAAAGAGGGAGCAGAAAATGTAGTGGCTGATCACTTGTCCAGATTGCAGTACGCGGATATGGAAGAAGGCCTCCCCATCGATGAGTCCTTTCCTGATGATAAGCTTCTGGAAGTCACCCCTTGGTATGCGGACTTCGCCAATTTCTGTGTGAGTGGACAAACTCCCTTAGAGCTTAGTTTCCAGCAGAGGAAGAAATTCCTCAATGATGCCAACAAGTACTTTTGGGATGATCCTCTTCTTTATAAGCTTTGTGCCGACACCATTTACAGGCGATGTATCCCAGAGTGGGAGGTGCATGAAATTCTGAAGCACACTCACTCCCTTCCATATGGAGGCCAACTCTATTTCATGACGCTAGTACTTTTTTTAAGTCTTGTGATGCATGCCAACGAACAGGAAATATTTCTCGTAGACATGACATGCCCCAAACCCCCATTTTGGAAGTTGAACTATTTGATGTATGGGGTATTGATTTTATGGGCCCTTTTCCCTCTTCCTCAGGCAAATATTTCATACTTGTTGCTATTGACTATGTGTCTAAGCGAGTAGAAGCCATTGCATCACCAACTAATGACTCTAAGGTTGTTATGAAAATGTTCAATGAGATTATCTTTCCAAAGTTTGGAGTACAAAGGGTTGTCATTAGTGATGGTGGATTTCATTTTCGCAAAATAACTTTTGAAGCCTTACTCAAGAAATATGGTGTCTACCATAGGACTAGTCTAGCATATCATCCTCATACAAGTGGGCAGGTAGAAGTGTCTAATCGTGAAATAAAGACTATCTTAGAGAAGGTGGTAGCCAAATCTAGAAAGCATTGGCGTGATAAGTTAGATAGCACATTATGGGCTTATAGAACTGCTTTTAAGACCCCTATTGGTACACCACTTATAGACTAGTCTATGTTAAAGCATGTCACCTACCTGTCGAACTAGAGTATAAGGCTTTTTGGGCTGTTAAGAAGTTAAACCTTGATGTTAAATTAGCAGGAGAAAAACGCCTATTGCAGATTAATGATCTTGATAAACTCATATTGAATGCTTATGATAGTTCGCGTCTCTATAAAGAGCGCACTAAGAGATGGCATACTAAGAAAATTTTGAGCAGGGAGTTCTCTATTAGTGACAAGGTTTTATTCTACAACTCTAGACTAAAACTTTTCCCTGGTAAGTTGGAGTCTAGGTGGTCTGGTCCGTTCTCTGTTACTAATACTAACAAGTTTGGTTCTATTGAGGTGATGAATGCAACAGGTGAGAAGTTCAAAGTCAATGGACAACGCTTGAAGTTGTACCATGCAGGAATCCATGTTGGATATATGGAGGAGTTATACCTTCAGCCCCCATCTCCTTCTGCTTGAGGGATGAAGCATTATGGTCGTGCGATACCTTTATAAACCAGCACTGATCGGGAGGCAACCCGATTTTTTTCTTTCCTTTTCTTTTCTTTTTTTTATTTTTTAGTTTTGCTAATTTTATTAGTTTGGTGAGAGAGTGAAAGGGTACTAATTAATCATCACTTTAAAGCTACATGCGTGCAAGATTGGTGATCAATTAGAAAAACCCACGAAAATCCAGGCCATCACTTACTTGGTAACAACACGAAGCCATCGGGCAGCTGCGCACGATTGGGCCCGCAACAAAAAAAGCAAATCAGCTGAGAACAAATAACGCCCCATGGCATCGGGCGTTACCACCGTCAGATTTGAGAACGACAAAACAGAAAAATGAAGCACGCCCGATCGAGCTCGCAACTACATCAAGAATTGCAGAAAAAAAGTTCGTCCGATTTTATCGGGCTCGAGGAGCGGACTGCTTTCATTAAGGAGAGTTGTCTCCTTTCTTTCACCCACTTTCTCTCACACACTCTCTTTCCTTCAAACCCTAACCTCCAAATTCTCTCATCTTCTTCCCAAAAAATCACCCTCCACCATTGAAGAACTCCACTCAAATCCTCAAATTTTCACCAAATTGCTTCCCTCATCACTTCCTACCAATTTCTTACTCCACCCTCTTCACTTTCTTTCACTCTATATCTCACCTCCATCTTCTTCTTCCTCCCTTCCACCATTAAAGTGAGATTGAGTGAGTAAAAGCTTTCCTTCCTCTTCCACCATTAAAATGAGTAGAAATTTCTCAATTTTTGGGCATTCAAGCAACATGTTTACAAGGCAGCGGAAATTTGGCACCGTGTCACAACCACCACTGGTCATCCCAGGACGACACTTTCCCAGATGTTATCTTCACCACCGAAGAACAGCATGACCGGTTTCAGCACCTAAAAGGGTGCGACGTGAGTCCTACTTTCCTTGACATTGAGTCCTTAAGTAAATTAGGCATTTCCTCTGAATTTAAGGACTTTATAAAATAATTGGGATGGAAACCTTTTTTCCTCTGCATGTTAACACATATCTTGTGATTGTCTACGAGTTTTATAGCAGTCTAACAGTCACCAAATCCCGAAATAGAGTGATATCACATGTTATTTATAGGCTACGTAACCAGGATTTCACACTAACCCTCCCGGAGTTTGCTAGAATACTATGCGTCCTAAATTGGGGGGGGGGGAATAAGACATCCCCCCGATTACCATCACCGCGATGTATACTACGCCATTACGGGTGACGATAATGATTTCACCCTCCAACATTGTTATGCAAAATATATCCACCAACCCATCTTCAAAATTTGGGTCAGATGCATGTCAAAAACATTATTTGGGTGGGTAGAAGGCCAACTAATTCGGGGGGATGAACTTTACTTGATAGGCTGTTATATGTATCGAGGGACCCCGCGCCGCTTTCACTATACCATACCCCATCATGTTGCGCTGCAAATGGAGCGTATCGCAACCACCTTCCCTAAGCGGTGAGCCAAAGGCACATTGACCTCTCGTACCACCTTCACTAATGGACTATGCCTACCTAGCTCGCCTCCACTAGTTAGATCGGGGTGGGGATGCCTACTAGTGGCGCATAAACGGGATGCTCTCCATCAAATTGCCCAATCCTTTTGGGAAAATCAAACCAGACCAGCCTCATTACCACCTTCCTATTGTCAGTTCTGATTTTCTTACCCCTATCCCACCGATACCCGGTCGTACCTACCACCGTCGCCCAACCCATATCAAGGATATCCCCTCTACTTCTGATGCTCCCCCTTCCCCATATTTTGCTGCTCCCCCCTCTTTTGATTTTCAGGAGATGATGAGCATGCTCTAGTGGATGGAGACTGGCATTACTGCCAACACGGCGGCCATCCAGGGCATTAGCCAGCAGGTTGATGCCAATGTTGCAATTCTACAGAGCCTCAATCAGTGTGTCAATACATTGGCTAATGGTCACCCCCTGACTCTGTATTCGATGTATGACGAGAACAGTCGCATGATGCACACCCATCTTGGTACACTTGGATCCTGAGTTACAGCCAGCGGGGATCCTGTAGTAGAGGCGACAGAGATGAGGATGACCATGGTGATGATACTCTCATGGATGACTGATCTCCATGTCACTCCTTCCCCTTGTTGCAATACGGTCATTTCCAAGTTCATCTTGGGGGAGGAATTTTGTAAGTACTAATCTCACTATTACTGCTTTTTAGATAGATTAGTTCTAATTCAAGATTTGCGAGTTATGTAGGGCAGCTATGACTAACGATTTGCTTAGGTAATTGGTGGTCAAGGTGATATGAGCAACTGAACTTGAATTTTGCTTGCTTGAAGGGTTTTGAGTTGAAAATATTTGAGTTTGAATTTCATATTTTGAGGGTGAAGCAATTCTATTCATATTCATGTTGTGCTTTGCTTAGGGACAAGCAAAGGTTTAGCTTGGGGGAGTTTGATGTAATGATTTTAATATGGAATTTTTCCGCCTACTTATATGCTAAAAGTGATGCTTATGGTGCTGTTATGAGTCATTTTGTACTAACTCTCTCCATCTAGTTGTGACTTACTGTTTTGTGTCGAATTGCAGGTTTTAGGGAACTATTCCCTACTTTCTATCTGTTATATGACCACTACACTGGATTGGCGACGTTAGACGCTGAGTCCCGAGGTCCCGAGGACGCTTTTCCGAGAGCGTTGAGCAAAAGATGAGCCAAAGATTTGGAACTTGAGCCAAGAAACGAGTAAAGGATGTGGGCCCAATCGGGCAATGAAGCCTGGTCGTAATTCACTATTGACGCCCGAGTTGGGCAGTTTGGCCCGACTACATCGGGAGCCCATGAGAAAATCTGCTGCCTCTCCTAAGTTTTTAGGCGGCCCGATGACATCGGCGGGTCAGCCCAATCACATTGGGCGCTGGTGATTTTAGGCTACTTTATATGCTATGGAGCCCGATTGGGTCGGGCGTTATTGGCTCGATCGGGCGACGACACCCAATGCGCTTTTTAGTGGATCCTGGGCTGATTTTTTGAGACTTTTTCCTATTGGTTTTAGGACTTGTATAAATAGCAAATTTAGATTTTCTACAAGGCATCTTGGTTTTTAATATTAGTTTTCATAATTTTCTCTAGAGAGTGATTAAAGAACCCTAATTTAGCGCGTTTTGCTTTCAATTCAAGATCAAACCTTTGTCTTATTCACAAGTTCAATACAATTCTTCTATTTTGGTAATTTTTCTTTATTACTTCCTCTATTGTTAATTAGATTATTTTCTTTGTTATTTGCAATGCTTCAGAGTATGAGTTTTTATATTTATTTTGTTATTTTTTTCATAATTATGAGTGAGTAATTTTATTTCCAGGATTGTGGGGATCGATGTATGCAATGAGGGATTGATAGACTAGTCTGATTGCCTTGTATATCAGTTGTTTCCTGTGGTTGAATCTTCATGCTAGATTTATAAGTTAGTCCAGATTTATATTTCTATTATTGTAATACTGAATCTTTTTCGAGAAGAGAGATATCGTATAGGTTTTGAATCATTAGGCAAAGTGACCCCTTGGCCATGCGAGAGCGGCTGGGTGATCTTTAAGGGAGGTAATGTTCGAGAGAAATTACATGTGCCCTAGACAGTTTGACTTATTAGGTGGTTGTTATTAGTCCCTGATTTTCCGAATTATATGCATAGTGATCCCTAATTCTAGTGCTTTATTAATTGATTTATACCTTCTCGTTTAGTTCCGTTATTTGCTTAGTTTAGTAACACAACCATCTTTATCTGATTTTACTAGTATAATATTAGAGTTCAGATATAATAATATAACTTTCTCCCTGTTGATTCGATCCTGAGTTTCCTGACTACTCGTTAGTGGACCTTAGATTATTTTTGATTTGGTGATACGATTTTAGCCTGTCAGCATCATAGTAGCCACGTCTCACTACCCACATAACTTGCTTGCCTCATAATCAAATTGACAGTTACCCACGTTGTTGTCCACGTCTTGATGTTGTTTGGCTTCCATCTCCTGAACATTTTTTACTTCTATTGGCTCTCTGTTATGGGCTTTTGGCTGCTGACTTTCGTTAACTCTTTATTGTGGGATTCTTATTATGATTGGGCCTCCATTCTACATAAACATTAAACCCTTTGGCTTTTAATACAATGTATCGTAATAAATGTTAGCTATCATATAAAAATGGTAGTAACAAATTGCCCCCCTGATCTTTGAGGTGATGTGCTCAGAACCCACAAATTATTAGCAGAGAATTACGCTCAACGGCTATAACCAATATTTTTTAATAATATTCTTAAGGTAGCTTCTTCAATTATTCTAAGGTGATCAACAAACCTCTCTCTAGGATGAGTGAATTTAGTTGAGAAGAATAATCTATCATGTATTCCTTCTCTTTTTCTTCTAGCCATTGTGTAATCCATTAAATAAATTTGCTTTGGGCGTGGTCGCATGGGATAATTTTGTAACATCCAATAAGGATCCACGTCAAGGATCATGAGATTATGTCATATTTGACATGCACATATATATTGCACTAAATCTCTTGAAGATGATCCACTCACCATTCGAAACAATTTTATGGTTTTACCCCATGATATGCATACCAATAAGGAACTGACGATCATTCTTAGCAAGTTTTGGAAATATCCATTCTTGCATTAAGTCTAAATCTGACCTTATTTGAATGGCGATAGATCTGTTTATATATTTTGAATCCTTTTGTATAATAGGATTATTGCCAAAATATTTATTGATTGTAGCATTCCATTTATCAAATTATTTTTTCATGAACTCATCCTTATCTCCAGATATAATATCCAATGTCTTATGGTGATTTTGGCATTTTGAGGGATACGTCATATATGTTGGAGCCATTTGGCGAAACATGGATAAAGGAGTAAAATCCATCCTAAACCTTCAAATCTTTTTAAAGACTAAGCATATACGTTGTATTTGTACACATATATTTATAGATAAGGATCTAAACTTTGCGTCCACTTATTTTCTTAATTGCTTAATTATAAGAGCAATTTTAAAGAGGAAAATAAGCATCCATAGACACGTAATAACTTATTTTATTTACATAAAATTCAGTCATTCAAAGTCCCATAATACATTCAAGAAATTACTTTTAGAAGTAATTCTATAAGCATTATAATTTATCTATCTGTAGACAAATATTACATCTTAATTGAATGCGTTTTTGGGTATCATATGGAGATGCTCCCTACAGACAAGCCCTACCATGGCATGATAGTCTTCATCTTCAATTTCGTAACCTGCTACATACTTATGATAGCAAAATAATAGCCATCTCCAGGAATGTAGTTAAACCTGCCCTTGAAGATCATCCTATGATAAGTGTTATCCCAAGGTCATCATCTATTTAGTAGGGCCAGATACATCCATGGGAAGAAACCTTCTGAGGCCCATAATTCCCAAAGTTGACATATACATTTGAAGTTTATAGCCTTCCTTCTATTTCATCCTAGCTTGGTTCCTCCCTCACCACCTTAACAAAGTTTGGGTGCAGGTGAGAACTAGGCATTTTGCGTATGCCCAATACAGAGTCTTGGGTCTTGGAAAGGTGAAGGTATTTGTTACCTCTTTCCCCCATCTTTTACAAACTGTCAGCAGTTGATCTTGTGAACTAGGTGCCAATTTTGGCCAAATATATGTGGCTAGAATGTCCATGATGGCGCCAACTTTGATGTTGCTTGATTCCGCTAGCTTTGGATCTTATGGCTCCACTATAGGATCATTACCAAAGATGTTCAGCGCTTGGTGATGATTAAAACAATCCTCATCAAAATCACCCGCTAGATCTCCATGGGCATCAAAATCCATCTTTTTTGAGAATTTTGTAAGATGAAAATAAAATGATAGGGAACACTCCTTAAAACAAATTCCTTAAATAACCGATTTATTTTCTTTGACGATCATTTTTATAGTAACTTCCAGGGTCAGCCAACAAGTAAGCCTTTGGATCCTTTTTAGAGAAGTTCAGAAGACTTTTTTACCAATTTGTTGGTAAGTCTCATGTTATAGACCTTAGGGCCTAGATTTTTAATTCTTTAATTCATTATGCAGTGTAAACATTTATGTTTATAATTGGACATTATGAATTCACATACATAATTTGGTACGTAGGAAATAAAATCTTAGTATATTCATTTCATGAACATTAACTTAAACATGATATTAAAATGCATTTTTATTAATAATCAACAGTGATTACATAGTTTCCTAGAGAGATACTACGCACATTAAACATGACAGTTGATAAACTAGATTGGACAAACATCTCATCATAATATTTTAACTTTCCCTAAGATGGGCAAAGCTGATGATGATTTGTGGTTCTTCGTTCTCATCCACATTAGGGTCATCATCATCCGAGTAGTCTTCATCCAAGGGCATGGGAAATCTCATCTCTAGCATGTGTTATTGCCATAGGCGACACATACACTTGTACTATAATAGCTTTTTAAAGCTAGCATTGTTGTCCAACTGAACAACCCGGTATAACCTTATGAAGACCCCTAGGCTAGTTTCACAGATAATTGATATTCTCACTCGATGCCCTACAAACCACTAGGAGATTGAGCAAGTCATCTTTTCCTAGTTTTGGCCAAAGATTAGTCGCTAGGAAATCTATATCACTCCTTATATTTGTAGCGCTTGAATCTTTCTTCTCAATTTCTTTTGGTTGTATTTTTGAACCTTTTCCAAAACAATTGAGGATTTTATCCTGCCACTTCTTGATTTCATCCTCCTTAAACTGTTCCTAATCTTCCTTAACAATGTCAATATTGAACCTATGTCTCCAACATTCTCTGGGGAAATTAGGAGTAGTTTTAATTTGATGATTGGTCATTGTTTAGGAGCATAGGACTTCTTTATGGAAAGTGGATATTTTTATAAGTGAGATTACTTAATAATCTTGTGGCGTATTTATAATACGTTTTGGTTAATCAGTTATTCCTATTTTTTTAGGGATAACTAAACATCACTTGTTATTATCACGTTTTTATAAATATTTAATTGCGGGCCTTATTAATCTTAACTCCCAATGAATAATCCTATATCCCAAATTTTTAGCCCTTAGTGGGTAAACACTGATTATAAACAGTTTGCCCCTTAATTCTTAAATTGAATTTGTACTTTGTTAGAGTTCAACCATTAATATTAATGGCGTGTAAAAGTGAGAAAATATCATCATTTCTATTGGAAGTAATTATGTCGCAAGTTAAATGATTTATCAGTTTTAGTATCCCAAGGGACACCTTATGTAACTTTTAAATCAAAACAATCTTTAATATACATTATTTGATGTGATGGTCATTTTAAACCATTCATTTTTGAATGTCTGATTTTTTTGACAAATAAACAATAAATAATGTAAATAAAATTGTGAAATTGCAAGTAAGCAAAAATGAGAACAAAATGTTTAAATTTTTATATATTTCATAATAAAAATAAAAACATACAACCTAGAAAATTTGTAGATTATAGGAATATTCAATCTAATTTAGAGATTAATTCTAAATTTTTTTAGGCCTATACTACTCTAATTCTTTGGAGATGGGGATTTGTAAGCGTCTGAGTCTGCCTCAGAGTCGCTGCCCCTTGCATCTCCATAGGCAGGGCCATACTCATCGCGAGAGTGGCCCCCACGAACCCTCCTCCTCTTTGCAGGAGGTTCATCATTTTCTTCCTACTACTCCCATTGGTGGGTAGGAGGGATGTCTTCTTCTTCTTCCTCCTCTTCCTCGTCATCTTCATTGTTACTCTCATCTCTATCAGAGTCGTCTGATGGAGAAGATGAGTGTTCTGGAGAAGGGGTCTTCTCTTTCATCCTCTGACTCCTCCTCTTCTTCTTCCTCCTCTGACTCCTCTAGTATAATAGGAGGAGGGAGAGGAATGCGCCTCTGAGGCTGAGGTTGATCAACCTCCTGGGGATTAACCTCAACAATGAGGCGGAATTCAGAAGATGGTTGGGGGTCTATTGGTGGTGAGTTTTTTGAGAGAGAGAAAAAAAGTTTTAGTGATGAGAAGCTTTTTTTTTATATAATGGACTGGTTAAGAGATGGGTATGAATTATTTATCATGACATCATCCCTTTTTATAAGAAAATTTACCATATCTTGAAAACCTGGTGACTCAAAAGTTGCGTCTCTTTTATTAAAAGTGGGCCTTAACTAGATAATTTCATAAAATTGGGCTTCCTAGTCACTACCCAGATAAATGGATTTGTTTATGACTTCAAGCCTCTATATTAGAACTTGGCGTTAACTTGGCCATCCCTAATTTGGTGGGATAACTTCCAAACCCATGTGTTAAATCATAAAACTCCATCATCAATACTCTCCTTAAATTTTCAGCAATATATAACATACTTAAACTCTTTTTAAACATACATAAACATATTTAAAATCATAGGAATAATCAATTTCACAAACTATAATAGTCCACTGTGATTTTCCAACCTTTAAACTCTTAAAATTCATGCTTTGATGATTAAAAATCCAATTCAAACTTAATATGCAAATCTGAATTTTTATTTCTTCAATACATAGTTATCTAAACTTAGATTCATAAATAAATAATCAAACTATAGTCTTCAAACATAATCATATTAAAACAAATCTTAAAAACGTAAACTTTACAAAATATACAACTTGAGGAGGAAGAAATTAACCAAAACAAAGGAAGGAGGAAGGAATCACGCGACAGCCAAGGAGGCAGCGTCGAACGCGTGAAGGGAGAGGAAGGCTGGACGAAGAGGAAAATAAAAAGAGATAGAAAGAATAGGACATAAATTTATGGGGGAAAAGGAGGATAGATAAAATAACTTGTGTGGGAAAAATTGGGTGCTTATGGGGTTTTTGTAGGTTCCCCTTATGGGATTAGGAAAAGGTAATTGAGCTCAAACTAGAAATCCTTTTCTAAACTTAAAAGTGTTTGGGTTCCTTAAACCCAATTAAGAATCCTCTTCCAAATCCAAAAAGTGTTTCAAACATTCCACATATCTTTTAAAGCAGGACTTAATAAAATATTAAACTTCTTTAAATCATTAAAATACTAAAATATACATTAATATAACTATACATTATAATATATTTATAAATTTTATAAATTTATGGGGGATTGCTGTCTACCCCTCCTAAAAGAAGTTTCGTCCCAATCTTGCACGCATGTAGCTTTAAAGTGATGATTAATTAGTACCCTTTCACTCTCTCACCAATCTTGCACGCATGTAGCTTTAAAGTGATGATTAAAGTGATAATCTTTCTCACCTTTATTATTTCATTGATTTTCTGTTCCGCATTAATCAAACTACAACACCCTATTTCCTAACACATTCTTATACAACTACAGCAAGATATGGTCTAGCATGTGATGTCACCACTGACGCATTATAAGAAACTAGTCTCAATCATTATGTTAGTCTTACAAAATAATCCTCTTTATCATATGCATATGTGGTTCTTTTAAAATAACCTGTTTCTCATCAAGTAAAAGTATTTGATAGAAAAATGCGACCCACTGTATCATCTACCCTTTAATGTTTCTTATATTCTTTCATGGATTCCCTATATTTTTTGTTATCTTTCAAACTAATATAGTGACTAGTCTACTTGTCACTGTATTGGCGTGGGTGTCTGGTGGGCTCGGGGGGCACAAGACTAGTAGATAATCAGGGAATGAGAAATAATTCCTATCCCAAATGTTGGTACTCCACCCCAAAAAGTAGCCAATGAAAGAAAAGTTACTCCCTCTGTCTTTTTTTATTTGCTACAAGCACTTTTTCACAAAGACCAAGGAAAAGGGTGGGGACCACTGTACAGTGGGTGTACAGTGGGTGTGCAGTGGGTGTTTTGAAGAAAAGTAATTGTGGTTAATTAAGTTGTGAAAAAGCAGATTAGAAGGCAAAAAAAAGAGTTGGCCCACATTTTTTTTAAGGTAGGCGCCACTTTTATAGAAAGAGGGATTTCATTTCCCTCCAAAATTTTTATACAAGCAATACAACTAATTAAAATATTCTGTTACAATTATACAACCAAAGGGAACAAAAATTTTCCCTCCAAAATTTTAAAGGTAGATTACATAACAGGTATTGAAATTTTACCCGAAAATTCGAACTTAAGGGGGAATTGAATTTTCCCCCTAAAAACATGAAAAAAATCCTAACAAATTGTGGACTATATATACACAACCACTTTTACACTTGCATTTATTATTTTCACCACTTCCATCAACATAACCAAACAGACCAACCAGCAGCCAGCCACCACCACCATCAAAGACACCAACCAGCAGCTTAAACCACCATAAAAAGCACCCCAGTAGCCATTTCCTTGGGGGGGGGGTTTGGGTAGATTAACTCTCAGAGCAAAATCATCATAGAGTTTTATACAAGCCATTTCTGATTTCATAGCTTCACTTGAGGAAAGTGTGGAAGCTTTCTCAGCTTGAACATGTCTAATTTGGTGCATGTGGATGAGAAATGGTTTTGCATGAGCAAAATTTCTCAAAGGTACTACCTAGCTCCTGGTGAAGCAGAGCCATATAGAAGATGCAAAAGCAAGAGGTTCATTGTCAAAGTGATGTTCATAGCTGCACTAGCAAGGCCACACATAGCACCAAGTGGAGAGGTCAGTTTTGATGGGAAGATAGGAATCTTCCCATTCATAGAAGAGGTGGCAGCAAAGAGGTCAAGTTGTAACAGAGATGCTGGGGTGATTGAAACCAAAGCTCAATTAAGCATCACAAAAGATGTCATAAGGGAGAAACTCATAAAGCACATACTGCCATCTATAAGAAACAAGTGGCCAGATAATGGATGCAAGCAAATATGGATTGTCCAAGACAATGCAAGGCCACACATAGCAAGTACTGATGAGCAGTTCATGTTGGAAGCACAAAAAGATGGTTTTGATATCCGATTAATCAATCAGCCAGCACAGTCACCAGATATGAATGTGTTAGATCTTGGTTTTTTTAATGCAATTCAAACCTTAAAAGATCAAATAGCACCTAGGAGTGTGAAACAGTTGGTGAAGGCAGTGAACAAGGCATTTGACAACTATGATCCTAAGCTATGCAATCACATTTGGTTAACTCTACAACAAGTGATGAAGGAGACTCTAATAGTTAAGGGTAACAACAATTACCACATACCACATATGGGGAAGAAATCACTTGAGAGGAGGGGTGAGTTACCAACAAGTATTGTCATTAGCCCACAATTAGTAGAAGAGAGCAGAAAATGGGCAGAAGAAGGTCATCTTGAAGATGATCAAGAAGAAGCAAACTATGGGGATGAAGATTCAGATAATGGTATTGGGATAATATAAAGCAAAAACAGCAAGCAATGGGCATTTGAAGGCCAATTTTTTGGGCATTAGAGTGCAAGAACATTTTGTAAGTAAAATACAACATATATAGGTTGTTAAACATTTTGTATATGTAGTTAAAAACATTTTGTACTAAATCTTACATTTATAATATGTAAACATCTTGGGTTATGTTAAGTTAAAAAAATAAAACACTTGATATAACATCCATAAAAAAACAGTTAGTAAAAATAAAAGTTCAAGTTTAGTTAGGTTTACAAAAACTGTAGTGCAAAAAACAGTTAGTAAAAAAATAAGTTCATGTGAGGTTAAGAACAAAAAACAGGGTATCATTGTATCAAACAAATGATCGAGAAAAAAAGAAAATCAAATTGAACATTGTTTCACAAAAACTTCAATTAGATTTCATTTTTTTCTCAATCATATTTAAGACAAAATGATAATGAAGGCCAATTTCAATAAAACACAGATCAAGGCATGATTTAAGTTCCTCTCAAGGAGTCCCCACTCATCCATATTACTCAACACATGCTATTAAAAGAGGAAAAGTTGAAAAGAAGAGCACAAAAAATTGGTGGCAACATGAGTATACTGGTCTTAAAAGGCATAATGTCCTTAGTTAAATCATCTGACCTCATTCATCATTGAGGAACATAGTGCACCTCTCATGTAAACTTTTATATGTCATTAAAACTAAATTGGACAGCCAAACAAAAACCAAAATATAACACAAATGCCTCATCAATTCTTTATACTACAATTCTATTCATTTTACCACTGATTAAATGCAAAATGGAGTAACAATTTGGATGTAACATCCTATTTCATCATAGAGGATCACACCAACACACACACAAATAAAGGCAAATGAACATATATATAACAAAATATCATATAAACAGAACTAATCAAGGGTAAAATGCACAAGTTTTAACAAATCAAGGCAAACTATCATATAAACAGAACAAGTCAAGGCTTAAATGAACATGTTTTAACAAATCAAGGCAAATATCATATAAACAGAACAATAAGGCTAAATGAACATTTTTAACAGATCAAGGCAAAATATCATATAAACAGAACTAATGAAGGCTAAAATCAACATGTTTTAATAAATCAAGGCAAAATATCATATAAACAGAACAATTCAAGGATTAAATGAACATGTTTTAACAAATCAAGGCAAAAAATCATATACACAGACAATGAAGGCTAAATAATAACATGTTTTAACAATCAAGGCAAAATATCATATAAACAGAACAATGAAGGCTAAAAATAACATGTTTTAACAAATCAAGGCAAAATATCATATAAACAGAACAATCAAGGATAAATGAACATGTTTTAACAAATCAAGGAAACATATATCATATAAACAGAACAATAAGGCTAAAATAACATTTTTAACAGATCAAGGCAAAATATCATATAAACAGAACAATAAGGCTAAAATAACATGTTTTAACAAATCAAGGCAAATATCATATAAACAGAACAATTCAAGGATAAATGAACATGTTTTAACAATCAAGGCAAAATATCATATAAACAGAACCTAATGAAGGCTAAAATAACATGTTTTAACAGATCAAGGCAAAATATCATATAAACAGAACAATGAAGGCTAAAATAACATGTTTTAACAATCAAGGCAAAATATCATATAAACAGAACAATCAAGGCTAAAATGAACATGTTTAACAGATCAAGCAAAATATCATATAAACAGACCTAATGAAGGCTAAAATCAACATATATATACAGATCAAGGCAAAATATCATATAAACAGAACTAATGAAGGCTAAAATCAACATGTTTTAACAAATCAAGGCAACATATCATATAAAGAGAACAACTCAAGGCTAAAATGAACATGTTCTAACAGATCAAGTGAAAATATCATATAAACAGACCTAATGAAGGCTAAAATCAACATATATATACAGATCAAGGCAAAATATCATATAAACAGAACAACTCAAGGCTTAAATGAACATGTTTTAACAGATCAAGTGAAAATATCATATAAACAGAACAACTCAAGGCAAAATAAACAGAAATTAAACAAATCAAGGCAAAATAAACAGAAATTAAACAAATCAAGGCAAAATAAACAAGTTTTTAAACAGATCGAGGCATAAACAACATGCGTATAAACAAATCGAGGCTAAAACATGAAAAAAACACAAAAACCTAAACATGCAATCTAATCAAACGCAACCCCACAGGCAAAGCATGTTAAAAAAACTTCCTAAAATTTTAAAAACAAAGATTTAAGTTAAGGAGTGGACCGATCTGAGTCAAAATTTGAAAGGGGACTCTCCGAAACCATTTCGAGATGGTTTTTAACCAAGAGAGGTAAGCTCGCCATGATTTAAAGCCTTCCGGAGGTGGATCTTCCAAGTTTTCAGGTTTTTTGCCCTCAAATACACCACCAAATTGAAGATCTGGTGGTTTTCTTGAAGGCGCGCCACAAGACCAACAAATCGAACCAAAATCCGGATTTTTTTGCAACCCTAGAATTTTTAGCCTCCGCATCTAACTCGTCCATCAAATCAAAGAGCCGTTTCTTTGATTTCGGAGTTAACTCATCCATGAAATACCCAAAATCACTCAAAATACCCAAGAAACAGGGGACTCGTTTCTGAAATCACTCCAAAATGACAAAATCTAGGTTTATAATGATCGCAGAAAAGAGTAGATAATTAATCTACTATTTTTTTCAACAATTTTGGAGTAAAAAACCCTAGATCTGAGGGTTTGAAGAAGAAGAAGAGAGAGGAAAGTGAGAGTCAGAAGGAGAGAGAGAGTCAGAAGGAGAGAGAAGAAAATGACGGAAGTTATGAGATTAGGGTTTTGGAGGAGTAGTTATAGGGGGTTGGGGTAGGGTTAAATGGAGGGAGTGGGGTAATAAATAGAGTTAGGTGGGTTGGGTAGGTTTAGGGAATTTGATTAAGTGGGCTAATTTTTTGGGCTGAACTTTTGGATGTTTGTTTTATTATCATTTGTAGTAATGTTGGCAAATGTAGCAAATAATAAGAGACACACCTAAATGGCAAAATGTAGCAAATAAAAAAAGACGGAAGGAGTACATATTTGTAACCAATCAGCTCCTTTTCGATACTTGTTCCTATCTCCTTCATACCACTTAGGTAACGCTCAAAATTCAATGCACGAAAGAAAAAACAAAGCACACATTGACATCGGTAGCCAGCAATAATGGCAAAATAGTGACTGCGCCAATTTCCCATCATAAGACTTAACTACCTTCAATAGAGGTACCTCTATATGTTGAATAATATCTTCGCCTTTTGAAAAGTCTCCACAATAATACTTTGTGGTTGGAAATATGTTGCCTTCTTCTAGAGTGAGAGTGAAATAAATAAATTTTGTGAGATCTTTGCGTAGAAATTTCAAAGATTTAGCAACTTCTATAATATAGCTTGCATTTAAGAAATGCTTGCATTTAAGAAATAAATAATTGACACGAAAATTCCCACATTTTCAAAAGTTCTTAACTCAACTCTCATTTAAGAAATGCTTGCGACCACTCATATGCCTAGTTTTACCAACTTTTAAATCACTTGTGTTACTCATGAACACATTTTCCATGCGGAGAATCTATTTATTTTGCACCAACATGTGCAAATCGCTAAAATAAGCATAAAAATGCATTAAAATATCATTAAAATGGGTATTAAGCGCGGAATTCTATCGCATTCTAACCCCCTTTAAAAAAAAGATATGCCCTCATAACACACCTCAGGTAATAAATCTGGATACCTCTTCTTCATTTCATCTTCAGCTTTCCATGTTGGCTTTTCAGACTCATGGTTAGACCAAAGTAACTTCATGATATTAACATCCTCATTGCGTGTACTATGCACTTTCTTATCAAGAATTTTCACAGGTCTTTCCTCATATGTGAGGCCACTATCGATTTGTATTCTCTCAGGCTCTAAAATATGACGCCCATCAGGAATATAACGCTTTAGTTGGGAAATATGAAATACGTCGTACATTTTCTCGAACTCCATTGGCAAATGCCAACCTATAAGATACCTTTCCAATTCTTTGCAAAATCTCATATGGGCCTACGTATTTGGCACTTAATTTTCCCTTTTCCACCAATCTCATCACTCCCTTAGTTAGTGATACCTTCAAAGACACTTTATCACCTACCGTGAACTCATCTTCTCTTTGCTTTAAATCGGCATGACTCTTTTGCCTATCTTGAGCAGCCTGAATTGTAGCTTAAATCAACTTTACATTCTTGACGGTCTCCTCAATGAATTTTATCCCTAATATTATATTTTCACTAAAATCATTCCAGCAAATGGGACTTCTACACTTCCTTCCATACAATGCCTCAAAAGGTACCATCTTCATACTCGCATGATAACTATTGTTGTATGAAAACTCAATCAAATCTAATTGGTATTTCGAACTACCCTGAAAGTCAATAGCGCACATCCTCAACATTTCTTCCATAATTTGGTTAGTCCTCTCAGTCTGACCATCGGTCGTAGGGTGAAAGGCAATACTCATTTTTAATATTGTTCCAAGATTCAACTAAACCTTTTGCCAAATTTTTGAGAGGAATCTAGACTCACGATCTGAAATAATATCGGTTGGAACCCCATGCAATCTCACTACATGCTTAATATATGTCTCTGAAAGTTGCTTCTTCTACCATGTCTCTTTAATTGGAATAAACACGACCGACTTCGTCAGACGGTCCACGATAACCCAAATAGTATCATTCCCATTCATCGTCCTAGGAAAAGCAATCATAAAACCCATTGATATGGAATCCCACTTCCATCCATGGGTATCTTTAGATCTATCTTGACTTTCTGACAGGTTAGACACTCTGTTTACACGAACTCGACAACCTCACGCTTCATGATTGACCACCAATAGATCTCTTTAAGGTCCTTATACAACTTGTCACCTCAAGGTGCATAAAATATGGAGTATTATGCCCCTCATCGACAAGCCGCCTCTTAAGCTCATCACATTTTTGTGGTACACACCACCTTCCCTTGAACCTCATACTACCATCATCATGGATCTTGAAATCAACTTCCTTACCTTGCTTCATCTTTTCCTTATACTTATCTAGGTGCTCATCTCCAACTTGACCCTCTTTGATCTCGTTGAAAACTGACAATCTGAATGACAAAGCACTCAATCTTGCCTCGATCTCCCCAGGATTTAAGATATCCAGGCTAAATCTTTGCATATCTTAACATAATTCCTCATAAACTACCAAGGCATTCATGTTATGGCTAGATTTCCTACTCAACGCATCAGCAACTACATTCGCGTTCCTTTCATGATATCGGATGTCTCGGGCATAATCCTTTATCAACTCTAACAATCTCCTTTGCCTCATATTCAGGTCTTTTTGGGTGAAAATGTAGTTCAAACTCTTATGGTCGGTAAAGATCTTACAGGTTTCCTCATAAAGGTAACGTCCCCAAATTTCCAAGGCAAACACGATAGGAGCTAACTCTAGATCATGGATAGGGTAATTAGCCTCATAAGGTTTCAACTGACGCGATGCATACGGGATCACCTTCCCATTCGGCTGCAACACACATCCCAAACCATTCTTTCACTAGTAGAAAAACCACGATTTGCGTCCCCTGATTTGCGTCGCACTGAAACGAAAATGACGCAAAAGGGTAATTTGCGTCGCACGCAAAGAAGAGTGCGACGCACATCATGGGTAAATGAACACCAGTACAAGCTATATGCGTCGCACCTACCATAGGTGCGTTGCAAAAGCCTAATGTGCGTCGCATCTTATTTAACGTGCGACGCAGATTCCAACCCCAATTTGCGTCATCTCCTTCATGTTCGACGCACATACTAAAGCCAGGAGGCCCACTTCCTTTTTATTTCATAAACCTAGCGCCCAGATTTCATCTCCTCTCTCTCTCCCCCTCTCCCTCAATAATAAACCCTAAATTTTTCCATCAGCCGTTTCATCATACTTCTCTCTCTCCCTCTCCCCCTCTCTCTCTCTCGCCCTCTCCCTCTCCCTCTCCCTCTCCCTCACTCAACCTTAGTTCCTCGCCGTTTATCACCCATCACGCTCTGCTTTCTCTTCAAATCGAACCAACAACGGCGCCGAAGTTCATCACTCTCTGATTAAAGCCACGAAGTCCTTCCGGCGAGCGAATCTTCAGCAAAACACCAACAACGACGCCGAAGACCCGACACCACCAACAACGGCGCCGAAGTCCTTCGAATTCCTTCAAATTCAAGGACAAAAATTCAAGAAGAACGAGATTTTCTCACTACCGTTTTCTCAAATTCAAGAACGAAAATTCAAGATGAACGAGATTTGAAGAAAGAAAGAGGTTCGCTCTGATTTTGGCGATTTAGGTTTTTTTAATATATTTAGTGCAATTTCATTCTTGCATGTTAGATCTGATTTTGTTTTTTTAGGTTCATTTTTTTAATTTCGTTTTTATATGTTAGATCTGAAAATTTAAGTTTGCTCTGATTTTGTTTTTTAAGTTCATCACTCTCTGATTTCGTTTTTTAAGTTTGCTCTGAATATAGTTGACTGCTTTTGTTGATTTTGTTGGTGCACATCTTTTTTCGATTTTGTTGGTGCACATCTGATTTCGTTTTTTAAGTTCATCACTTCTAATTTTACGTTTTCAAAACCATTTGTAGGAGAAGTGGAGTTCTGTTAAGGTGAAGGGCAATATCATTCATGAAAAGAGCCGGTTGCGACAACGACAAGATCTGTGATTAGGCTTTTATTTAATTTTCGTTTTTTATAAAAAAAATCTGTAATTCTGTAATATATTTACTATATTGATAGTTACTCCCTCTTCTCAAGATCTGAGTAGAATATTTCTCTTCTGTAATTTCTCTTTTATGATTTTTCTGTAATTTTCTCATGTAAAAACGTCTCTTCGCTTCTATTCAATGTATAATTTGCGTTGAAATTCCAGTTGGTTTTCGTCAATTCGCTTCTATTCCAGTTGGTTCGTGTATTTTTTTAAATTAAAAATGTCAATTTGCGTCGGATGTGAGACTTGTCCGACGCAAATGACTTTTTTAAGTGGTTTCTAGGTCTAAAAATAATATATTTTTTTATTAAAATACTAATGTGCGTCGCATATAGCATGAGGTGCGACGCAAATCACTAATGTGCGTCGCACCCTATGCAATGTGCGACGCACATTACCCTCTGCATTATTGGGCTGGGAAAGCCATCTGCGTCGCACCGTATACGAGTGCGACGCAAATAGCTAAACCATCTGCGTCGTTTCCGCATACGACGCAGATCGTTTCCGAGTCATTTGCGTCGAGGGCTTTGGCGTCGCACCAGAGTCCGACGCAAATAGGCGCCTCACATCCGACGCAAATCGCCTATTCTGTACTAGTGTTTGAAGCATCATTGCACACCTCAAATCCCTCATTCCCATTAGGCATGGTCAAAATCGGGCTTACTGATGCAGTTTTGGTCCGCATCAGGTGGGCTCGCAGCATATCTCATTTATTTACTAATCCGGTCCAAAACCGGATTAGTAAATGATTTACTAATGCTGTTCTGAAAGAAAACTGGATCAGTTAATCACATTAACTGAGGCGGTTTTCACCTAAAACTGCATCAAATCGTTAACATTTATGTACGAAAAAAGTGCATACATGCAGCTTGCAGATCTGCAATGCATTTTAATTTCTTAAATTTCACGCCTCACCTCACCTTGTGGCTTATACATAGGAAACAATCCAAAATTGGTTTAACTTCTAGACCAACCCATTAAGAAAACTCGTTTAATAAACAACAAAATGGCCCAAAAAAACATACGAAGTTAAAAGCTCTAAAAATAGCCAAAAACCAACCAAGCTATACAAATGAATTGAAATTAAAAAATAGTATACTGAAATTACAAAATATAACATAAACTAAATAAACGGAGGATGAAATTCAATGATAACATACTTAAATTACAACGAAAATAAACTACAACAACGAAAAATCAAATATAAAGGAACTAAATTACAAAAAAATAAATTATATAAATCACATAAATGAAAAAGATAAAGTAATTTACCAAACTTAAAATTACAGAGCGTAAATTAATTAACAGAAAAATAAGAAACGAGAAATGAGAATTAAACGAAATTAAACCTAGGTCTAAAGTAATACGAAATTACATGATAATAATCACCATACAAATTGACAAATTCAACTAAAAAGCGAAAAAAACCCATTGCAACTAACCCTAGATCTGAAACCAAATTTTGAGCAAGGAGAGAAGATAGACAACAACATCCCATGGGATGGTGATGTGGGTGGTGGTCGGCGTTTTGAGGAGGTGATGGCTACTAGATCTTGGCGTTGTTGAAGACGAATCCAAGGGTTGAGAAATCTAGGACACGGTCGTTTTCCTTCGTGGTTAGGGTTTTGTCATGATAGAGGAGGATGTGTGGTGGTGTTTGAGAATGAGATAGGAGATCAGAAGATTAGGGTTGAGTGAGGAGGGACACGAGGGATTAGGGTTGAGTGAGGAGAGAGTGGAAATTGGTTATGAGAAGGAAATGGGTTTCGGTGGGTTGGGGTTATAAGGGAAGGAAATGGGCCACGAGGACTGGGCCATGAGGTTGCCTTATTTTTTAGAAAATCTGATGCGGTCCTAATAACCGCATCAGATTCTAAATAAACCGCATAAGTTTTTTCCCCCATCTTTCCTTCCCATTTTTTAATTGATTTTCTGATGTAGTTTTGTAAAAACCATATCTGTTACTAAGTGACAGATGAGGTTCTTTCCACTAGTGTCATTGGCCATTGGCCTCACTATCTTCGAGAAATCTCTCACAAATTTCCAATAATAGCCAGCTAGACCTAGGAAACTTTTGATATCTGACACATTCTTTGGAGTAGGCCACTCGCTAACAACTTCAATCTTAGTAAGATCTATAAAGACTCCTTCCTTAGACATATAGTGAACCAATAATGCTACTTTCCCCAAACGAAACTCACACTTTGAGAACTTAACATACAATTATTTTTCCTAAGCGTCTCCTATATAATCCTCAAGCGTTCATCATGCTGTTTTTCACTCTTGGAATAAATCAAAATATCATCAATGAATACCACTACACTTATCTAAGAATTCATGGAAAATCCTATTCATCAAGTGCATAAATAAACCAAACAGTATTACTGTAAACTCATAATGACCATAACAGTTCCTAAAAGCAGTCTTAGGTATATCCTTATCAACTACATGCAATAAGGACGTCAGTGTTGGGAAAGTACTATAGTATAACCATGAGTCTGAAGAAGAAAAGTAGGAAGCTAAAGATGAAATGAAGAAAAAGTATCCAAATTCATTCCCTGAGGTGAGTTACGATGGCGTAACTTCTTTTCTTTAAGGGGGGTAGAATGCGATAGAATTTCATGCTTTTTACCTATTTTCATGAGATTTTTATGCTTATTTCGGCAATTTGCACATATTGGTGGAAAATAAATAAATTCTCCGCATGAAAAATGTGTTCATGAGTAAGACAAGTGATTTTAAAAATTGGTTATATTGTGCACATGAGTGACACAAATATTTCTCCAACGGGAGTTGAGTTAAAAAAAAAAAAAAACTTTAGAAAGTGTGAGTTTTCGTGTCATTTTTCGGGACGAAACTTTTGTTAAGATGGGTAGACTGTATTCCCCCGTAAATTTATGAATTTTATAAATATATTTAATGTATAGTTATTTATATTTATGTCTATTTTAGTATTTAAATGATTTATTTCTTCAAAGGTTGACTATTTGAGAATCCAAGGATATATTTTTAATGATTTAAAGAAGTCGAATATTAAATCAAGTCATGCTTTCAAAAATATTTGAAATGTTTGAACACGTTTCGGATTCGGAAAAGGATTCCTAATTAGGTTTGAGGAACACAAACACTTTTAATTGGAAAAGAATTTCTAGTTTGAGCCCAATTTCCTTTTCCTAAGCCCACAAGGGGAACTTATATAAGTCCCATAACTCCCTAATTTTCCCCACACAACTTATTTTCTCTCTCCTCCTTTTTCCCCACAATTTCGGTCCTTATTTCTTCTCTCTCTTTCTCTTCGATTTTTGTCCTCTCTCTCCTTCGGCCTTCACTTCTTTTCTTCGCCGGTTGCTGCCGTCTCGTCGGTCGTTCACCGACTGCCTGAAGTTGTCGCTACCTCCGGGAAGTCTTCCCTGCCTCCCCGTCGGTGTTCCTTCCTCCTTTTTTTCTTTGCTTTGGTTTGATTACTTTCCTTGCACCTCAAGTTTTATTTATTCAAAGTTTATATATTTGAGATTTATTTTAAGTTGATTAATCTTTAAAATTTTTAGTTTGATGATTTAATTTGAATCTAAGTTTATATAATTTGTGTATTTAAGAAGTAAAAATTAATTATTTGCATATTAGGTTTGAATTGAACTTTTAATTATAAAAGCATGAATTTTTAAGGATTTTAAAGGGCTGGAAATCATAGTAGTTTGTCATAGTTTATGAAATTGATTATTTTTATGATTTCAAAGATGTTTAAATATGTTTAAGGGAGTTAAAACATATAATATATTGCTGCAAATTTAGAGGGAGTATTAATATGGAGTTTTATGATGAGTTTTAAAAACTAGTGCAACAAGTACTATATGAGGAGGTTTAGTAATCAAGTATTATCATGGGAAAGGTTTTTAAACACTTTTTAGAAGGATTTAAAGTATTTATTATTGCTTTAAATTCATAAAGGGTTGATTGTGAATTTATATTGGTTGTTTTAGGCGGAGAATTCTCTGTAGGCGAGTTTTAAGGTTGTGAAAGTGGTCTCTCAATTTGTTAACACAATGTACGTATATACCTATGTGTTGATTGGATTGGTATCATGATTTTAAGGATGAGAATCATTGTAGTAATCTTGTATAGGAACTATTGTTAGTTCATATGTGATTTCTATTAAAGTTAGATTTCATGTTTTGTGTCGTTGTATGAAACATGTTGATTATGATATTTATATTATGTTTATATGGAAGATTGATGCAAGCATGAGGATTCGGGGAACATTATTTTATTAATACACATGGAGGAATTAACATATATATTGGTTTGATCACGATTGATCATGTTGTTCCTTTTTTATTATTTCACTATTTTATAAGGATCGAGGGCCTTATTTGGTAAGTTGATATTTTATACCTATAAAAGGTAGTTTGGTTGTTGGCTAGGTTCAACAAATAAAGGAAGATTGGATTAAAGTTGGAACTAATCTTGGGTTGTTATGTTGTGTTATCACTTATCTAATCCTAAGATAAAATGAGTTTATCATTGTTGAATGATTATAATGTTTTCTTTACTTGTGAGTAATAACAAGTAAAAACTAGTTAATTACGTACAGTGAAATCTGGATAACAATAGCATTAGACTTGTGTACGTCTGAAGTGTTAGACAAATAGGAGTTGGAGTAGGTGGTGGTAGCCCATGCCTTTTTCTGGGACCGAATTGATCATTGTGTCCTATTTTTATTTAAAGGTTCCTAGATATCATAGGTCATGAGAATACGGAGACACATCCGTATTTCGTCTTCCAAAGCGAAGGCTGGTTTTGGTTAGACAACTCGGTCCATTGACTATTCCATCTAAAGTAATAAAAATGTTATTGTCAAGTTTAGTTCAGTAAAAGTTATCTGCAAGTTATTATATTATTATTTATTACTTATTAGTATCATGTCAGGATTGTTTATTTATTTAGTATGTAGTACTCAACTTTGTTGATTACGTGCTTTTGTGTGTGTACGTTGATCCTTTGATGACCTATTTTGGTGAGTAGTCTCTACGGATCAATAGTACATTGTCCATCTACAGGTCTGAAAATGATGCATCATGGGATCGAGATTGGAGAGCTTGTGTAGATTGATTATAATACTTTGAGTTATAATTTTGTAGCTAATTTTGGTTTTAAGTTTGACTTTGACTTTGTCGGTTTGACTTTTGGAGTTGACTTTGTAGTTGACTAAATTATAGTTAAAAAGTTTATTATTATGTCCTCAGTTGCAAAATTCTATATAAGGGGATATGTTTTCACACACCCGATAATACTTTAATAATTCTCCATGTTTGATATGAAAAAGGTATTTTAGAAAATAAGGAATTGTCGGGATGTTACAAACAAAGATTGGTTAGCTAACGTTGTTGTTGTCAACCAGAAAAATGGACCGTCATCACTCATAAGATGAAGTCGATCAGGATCACATGCCCGTCAAGCAGAAACGATGCAAGTTCGCCCCTGACCGTAACCAAATCACGAACGACGAAGTTCAAAAATTGATTGACACAGATAAAGTACGAGAAGTTAAATATCTTGATTCGTTAGCTAACGTTGTTGTTGTCAACAAGAAAAATGGCAAATGGAGAGTCTGGATCGCGTTCACAAATCTCAAGAAACCTTGTCCTAAGGATATGTTTCCACTCTCACGCATAGACACCAGGCCATGGTCGACTCAACATCATGCCACGAGCTCTTAACGTTCATAGACGGATATCACAGTTACAATCATATCCTAATGCATCTTGATGACCAGGAAAAAACTGTGTTCACCGACAAAGGTATTTACTGTTACAAAGTTATGCCCTATGGACTAAAAAATGAAGGTGCGACGTATCAGCGCTTGGTCAATTAGATGTTCAAAAACCAACTTGGTGACACGATGAAAGTTTACATCAATGACATGCTAGTGAGCCCGAAAAAGGCGAACGATTATATACATCATATATTGGAAGCATTCGACGTCCTCCAAAAATATGGTATGAAACTAAACCCAATGAAATCCACATTTGGAGTTGACGTAGGAAAATTTTTAGGGTATGTCGTGACGCAAAGAGGGATCGAAGAGACTCCTGATCAAATCAATGACAAATACCATATATTTTATGACATATTTGGAAAAAACAAAGGCTTCAATTGGTCACAAGAGCACGAAGACGATTTGCAAGTACTCTAGCAATATTTAGCTATCCCATCTCTGCTATCCAACATAAGCAACGGAAAGATGCTCCAACTTTATCTCGCCGTCAGCAACGCGTCAATCAGTGTCATCTAGACAAGAGTAGCCGACAATCAACAACTTTCAATTTATTATGTCAGTAAGTCTATGTTAGACGCATAGTCCATGTATTCTTCACTTGAAAATCTTGTTTTGTCTTAGTCATTGCTGTCAAGAAACTAAGACATTTTTTTGAAACTCATATTGTCGTTGTCATGACTAATTATCCCATTAAAAGCGTTTTGTGTAGATCCTAATTGACATGTCGCATGGGAAAGTGGCCAAATGCGCTCAGTGGCTACGACCTCAAGTATTTTCCAAGGACAACAATCAAGTTGGAAGCCCTAATAGACTTTGTCGTAGACTTCAGTCCAGAACTCGAGAAGATAGCTTAATTTTTAAGTGCGTTTATTAAATGCTGATTATGTTTATTAAATTACTTATGTTCCAAAAATTATTATTTTATTTGAGTTGTGGAGTATTATTTTTATTTGTCTTGTTGTAATGTATTTATTTATTTCAATTTTATGAAGTTATTATTCATTATGTTATATTTTTGGGTTTTATGTGCAATTAATTGAGGAGTGTTAGGTCAATTAAGGAAATCAAACTCGGTGCCTTGCATCCCTCTTTGTCGTTTTACAAACCGACCCCAAAATCCCATCCCCTTTGTGAGTTTAATGAAAGAAATGAAACCCTCACCTTCCTTCTCTCCCCCCGTGTCTCTCAATAACCCAAAAACCCCGACCCCATGAAACCCTCAGTCATGTCCATCTCTTTCGCTCACCTTCGCTGGCGTCCTCCGTCTATGAGTTGCCGGAGCTAGACCAGTTGCTCGCGCGCTCTCTCTTCCTCTTCGTCATCCTCATGCCCTGCTGTTGTTCGTCGGTGCGTCGCTTTGACGATGCTCACTACTCTGTTCGTGGTTGTGCTTCATCGTGACGCACCATTAGCTTGGTCTCGCGGCTGCATCTGATTTGCGTCGCTTTACTGTCCCTGTTGCTACCTCGTCGGTGCTCCACTGCTTGATACTGAAGCCTCAAATCTGTGTCATGTTCTTCGCTAATCTTGTGAGCAGAGGTAAATCATACCTTCTTATTTCAGTATTTGGTTTCTTGTTAGAATTTATAAATATCATGTCCAAGTTAATATTGTTATTATTGCTATTATGATTATTGGTGTGGTTGTAGCGTTTTTGTTGTTACTGCTAGTGTTATTATTGAAGTTGTTTCTTGTTATGGTGATTGATGTTAGTGGTTGAGTTGTTGTTGTTTGTTGTTGCTGCTGTGCTGTTGTTATTGTTGTTATAGTTGTGGTGGTTGTTATGGAGTTATTATGGTGGTTTGTGGTGGATGTTGTTGGGTTGTTGTTGTTATTGTTCGTTGCTTGTTTGTTGTTATTGTTGTGGCAATGCTTTATTGTTGTTGTGGCAGTGCGTTGTTGTTGTTCTTGATTTAGCTGAAGGTTGTAAGATAAGTTTAGTTAGTTTGGTTCTATAATTAGAATTCTCATTATGAATTAAGGTTTATGGAATTAGAGTATTAAAGGTTAATAATTTGTAAATTAGGAATTAGTTATGATTATGATTTCTATTTTAGATCAGTCTATGTTTGGTTATTAATTATCGTTACTATTGTGAGGTGATTCTTGGAGGATGATTTTAGAGTGGAATATCGTTTGGAGTTATGAAGGAAATTATGTTGGTGGAATCTGGATTGCATTTCTGGTAACTTTTATGTTCAGTAAAATGTATTACTTACGCCCATGTGTGTGCGGATCTCTACTCTGTTTTTTATACTTAAGTTCGTACTATGGCCATAGATATGAATGTGATGATGAATGTCATTGATTGATTATAAATACGCAAGGTTTTGCTAGCTTAGTTTATGAACTGAAAATAGAAAGTGGGCAAGGTATGGGTGGAGAATGATTACTCTTTTGACCTGATACAGTCGGCTACCCTCCATAATGAACCTTGGGGGTAGTAGTGCTGGGATCATAACGAACCTTGGAGGCAGCGTTTGTCCAAAGCCTGTACTTGCAACTGATTTGTTTATGAGAGTGAGCTATGCTAGCATTGTAACGAGATGAAAATGATTTGAAAAATAAAATGTTTATAACGGGCTGAAGTAAAGGTTATGAGTTTTCCACTCATTTTGGAATTTTGTTTGTTCTGTATTTTCTCCCTATATTTGCAAGTTTGGTGTTGTGGCTCGGAATTGGAAGTGAAGCGCGATTATGATGTCGTCATAGATTATGGATTAAGCTTGTATCTAGTTAGTTGATTGGAGTATAGTTATTGATATTTTTGATGTATAATATTTTGGGAATTAAAGTGGAGTTATTGATGAAATTAAGATTTTTTTTCACTACGAAGTAATTTATTTAAGAGTAAATCGTTGTTTATGGATGTTGAGTGTGTTTCCGTTAGCATCTCGGAAGAGCGAGCTGTTACAATAGCAGACGATAAAGTAATTCGTTGTTTATGGGACGCGTGGATATTGTTCGTTGACGGAACTTGTAATTTTTGTGGTGCAGGTCTAGGTGTTGTACTGAAGTCACAAGAAGGGGATGAGATAGTATAAGCCATATGTTTGGACTTTAGATCGACTAATAACGAAGCTGAATACGAATCATTGATTGCTGGAATGACCCTAGCCAATAACTTAGGGGCAAAAAGCTAAAGCACTAAAGGTTTACAGTGACTCGTTGTTGATAGTCGGCTAGCTGAAAGGAGAATGCGTCGCAAAAGATTCAAAAGTGACGTTATATTTAGAGGTCGCATGAAATAAGAGTAAGACATTCAACCTCTTTGACATAATGCAGGTACCAAGAAAGCAAAACACTCAAGTAGATGCACTAGCAAACTTAGGGTCATCCTTAGAGACGCGATGTTCACTTTCGTCCCTATCATTCATCTCATGACGCCAGCCATATGTAAATGTGAAGGAATTGCAGACTTCACTATCGTGACAATTGACGGTGACCACTAGTAGAATAATTGATTATTGCTATTGTGGTATTGCTGCGGTTTTACCCATACGCAGCAATATATTACGTTAAAGAAAGATATTGCTGCGGTTTCGGCCTAAAACCGCATCAATATGATATCAACAGAATTTTTTTTGAAAAAAAAATTGACTATTTGACTAGACATATTGTTGTAGTTTTTGGCAAGAACCGCAACAATATATTAAAATAATATTAAAAAATAATATTTTAATATATTGTTGCGGTTCTTGCCAGGAACCGCAGCAATATCATTAAAAAAGAGTATAAAACACAGTTAGGATTTTTTTTCCTCACTTTCCCTCTCTGAACCTCACAGTCACACACTGTTTTGCCTCTCTTAACCTCTCTTCCTCTCATCCTTTCATCTCTCTCAACCTTTCTTCATCTCTCTCAACCTTTCTTCATCTCTCTCAACCTCTCTTCATCTCTTCCTCTCAACCTCTCTTCATCTCTTCCTCTCAACCGTCAGTCGTTCTTCTTCGTCGGCCCACTGGCCTCGACCGCCTCCCGTCAATGAACCTTCAAAGCGAACGAGCAAAGCCAAGCAAACGAAGCGACGCCGACGAAGCCGCCAAGCCTACGGCCTCGACCGCAAGTCGCCAATCACCCTCTACTCAGCCGTTCGATTTCATTGTTCGTTGACCGCTAACGATTGAGATTTGGGTCGTGGGTCGAGTGTTATTGTGCTGTTTGTATTGAGGTTGGTTGTGGGTCGCCCGAATTCTTATTTTCAATTTCATATTTTTGTTTTAAGATCTCTTTTTTATTTTTAGTTTCTTTTTTTTTAAAAAAAAATATTTTTTGTTTTTATTATATTTTTATTTATTATTCATTTAGTTATTGTTTTTTATTTTTGCTTTTCCATTTTACTTTTTGATTTATTGTATTATTTATGTAACTATCTTTTTATCTTTATATATTAAAGAGATTCATGTCATTTTATTCAGTTCCATTGCCAATTTGGTGGATAGTGAATAGGTTAGTTGTCTGGTTTTAAAATGCAAAAAAAAAAAGATTTACCTATACCAAGATCTATTGTTGTGGTTTCGGGCAAAAACCGCAGCAATAGGTCAAGATATTGATGTTGTTCTTAACCAAAATCGCAGCAATACATTGTACTTTTTTAATAAAAAATAAACATATTGTTGCGGTTTTAGCTAGGAACCGCAGCAATAACTTGGCCTATTGATGCGGGCAAAAACCGCAGCAATAGGTTAATTACCTATTGGTTGCACCCTTAATTAATTGCTGCGCGGCCAAAACCGCAGCAATAGGCCACTTAATAATGACCGCACCAGTAAGCATTTATTCTACTAGTGGACGATGACGACCACACTACCAACGACAATATCAATCAGATGAACTACATTATTCCTGAGCATATTGATGTAAGTAATAATTGGATGCATCCTATTTTGAACTATTTACTTAACGCGTACTTCCATGTGACAGCAGAAGCAAGGAGAATACACTTTGAAGCGTCCCGGTATGTTGCCATCCAAGGAGTGTTGTTCAAAAAAAATCTGTCGCAGGGTCATATTTGCAATGTTTGGAGAAACATCATTGGGGGTAAGTCCTACAAAATCTCGATGAAGGGACATATGGAACCCATTCCGGTGGATGTAGCTTATCCAACAGAGCATTGAGAATGGGCCATTATTGGCCTGCGATGAAGCCAGATCCAATCCGGTACATCATAAAGTGTGATAAATGTCAGCGACATGCATATATGGTGCATACACCTTGTGAAGTTGTACATCCAACCTTAACCCCTTAGCCTTTCATCAAATGAGGAATGGACATAGTGGGTAAACTACCTCCAGCCCCAGGACAAAAGGTCTTCATGTTGGCACCAACAAATTATTTTTCTAAATGGATAGAGGCAGACTTGTCCCGACAAGTACACGATAAGAAAGTAATCTCTTTTTACACACTAGCATTATTTGCAGGTTAGAAGTAGTGTCAGAAATTATATGCGACAATGGGTCGCAATTCATAAGTGATAAAACCAAGCGATTCAGTGACAAGTGGAATATCACATTGCTAACAACACCCAGATATCCTCAAGCCAATGGACAAGCTGAGTCAGTAACAAAACTGTCATCGACACGTTAAGAAAACATCTCGCAGCTAAGAAAGGTAAGTGGGTTGAAGCGCTACCTGCCATCCTATGGGCAAATCGCACGACGCCAAGCACTGCGATCGGGCAAACACCCTTCTAATTAGTGTATGGTTGTGAAGTGGTCCTACTGTCCGAGGTAAGCATTCCAACTGCCATGTATGGTTTGATGACATAGCAGGAGAATCGTGACGAACTGATCAAAGATCTGGATACCATAAAAGAGCTGTGACACGCAACGTTGGTACGCATGGCAGCACAACAACAAATTGTCGCAAGGAGTTTCAATAAGAATATGTATGCTAAGGTGTTCACTGAAGGAGATTGGGTGTTGAGAAAGGTCTTCCAATACATACAAGAGCCAAACACAAGTAAGTTAGGTCCAAAATAAGAAGTCCCTACCAAATTAGCAAGGTCGTTGGCAATATCGCATACCAGTTGGTCCGACGCGATGGAACTGTGATCCCATGCAATTGGAATGTTGTTCGCCTCAAAAAAAAATCATTTCTAGTTATGTACTAAGTGACATTTTTCTTTTTATGTTCTCAATAAGTGATGAACATGCCGTCGCCGGGTCTTATAAGTGTGAACGATGGAACATTACTGTCTGTTTCTTTTTCAGGGTTTTCATATTTTAAACAATCACTAACTTTGCAACATCTAGACATGGTGATTAGTGATTATTTTTTTAAATAAGTCAACTGGATTGACAAAGTTCCAAACATGAAATTAATAAGATTGGATTTCTTAGACATCTCCTATTGTAATAAACGTGACAGGACTTCAACGTCATTCATAAATAAGTGAGAATGTTATTAGCACAAGCTATGCAGAAACCAAGTAATCAAGTAAACATTTTTTATGATTATGTGATTTTATTCTAATAATGACTAAGTGTAGACACATAATTGTGTCTCCCTGTTTAAGGATCCAATGATGAAACATACCACAGTATTAGTTGGCGCGACCCAACTGAAGAGCAATCTAAAGAACCCTTCCAAAATTGTTCATGATCATTAATTGTATTTTAATCCCACAAAATGTTGTAAGTCCATTTAAAAGCCCAATTAAATATTTACTATTTTAATAAATATGTTTCATAACTATTTTTATTATATTTGATAAATAAATAAGATTATTAATCCATAAAGATCAATCTCCGGAATTTTAGGGATAAAAAAGGTATCTTCGAAAGACGCATAGAATCAAAAAAGAATATTCCACAATATGCGTTGGACACGGGGGCGACGCTCAACACGCCACGTGCGTCCAGCACATTAGCCATATCGTGTCAGGTGCGCCAATAAGCGTCTTACACGTGGATTTGTGAATCACACAGAGCCTGCGTTTGAGGCAAATCCTGTGTGAGATGCAACTTTCCATTCTATCTTTTCAAAAACGCGTTTACACGTGTGCATTTTCGAATGGGCTGGCTGAGTCAGGCACACCCATGTGCGCCTGCCACGTACGAATTCACCTGGCGTAGGGCTTGTGAGAGGTGCACACCTTTTTTTGCCTGTAAATACTCGTGATTTCCTGAATTACCGATGGCTTTCATTATTATGTTACGAATACAAAAACTTATGAATATCTCCACAACACACTTCGTATCTCCAAATACTCAAACACTCAAATACTTTCAAGACATCATTCAGTTTTCTATTCCTAATAACATTGTGTTCCTAGTTCCACGATTGCTCCGCCTGAAGATCATTATGCTCTTTAATCTAAATCGCGTAGGTATAATCTTGAGGCTCCTTAAATAAATTCTCTATTTTTATATTGAAGTTACTAACTGTTTCTTTCATGATGTAGATATTTAATATAAAATCATCCTACTGTATATCCTAAACCCTTTTTCTTCTTTTTATTTATTTTTATATATTATTATATGTTTTCCTGATTATTCTATGCATATTATAAGATTGTCCTGCTTTATTGCTTTTATCATCCATTTGTTATTTTTTGTTAATAAAGAGCTAAAGAGTTGTTCTAACATTAATCAGATCGATTTGGCCGGACAACCTACTAGGTTCCCTGTAAAGTCATGCAGAATAACATGTCACTAAAAAATAGCCTTTTAGGTGTTTCCTGAACAAATTTAGACTAATTCTTTTTAGGGTATTTGATTATTCTTTGGCATAAAAACTATAATGAATCGATATTAAGTAGAGGCCAGCAATGGGCAACATAGTTCCTTAGTGTATCGTACCTTCACCCTCGAACTCAATCTTTGCTTCATTTTTGCCATCTATGGATTCATGACGGGGAAATCTACATTCACTAGTGGAAAAATGAAGAAGGGCTGCGCTAAAAAAGGTATGTAGGGCTGCGCTTTTTGACAGCAGCCCTTTCAGTAGCAGCCCTTCACTTTTTAAGTAGGGCTGCGCTAGAAAAGCGCAGCCCTTAAGCTAGAAGGGCTGCGCTAGTTAGGAAAAAGCGCAGCCCTTCTAGCCCAGAAGGGTTGCGCTAGTTAAGAAAAAGCGCAGCCCTTCTGGGCTAAAGGGCTGCGCTTTTTCCTAACTAGCGCAGCCCTTCCTACAAAAAAAAAAAAATTTAAAAAAAAAATTTTTTTTGTCATTTTTTTACTCTTAATCTCACATTTTCTGAAATTAAACAGAAGAGAAGAGAAACGAAACGAAAATACTAAACCCAAAACAATAAAAAGAATGAAACGAAAATGAAAAAAAGGAACAAAAACTAATATACAAATTAAAGAGAAGTATACAATAAGTATACAAGAACATTAATCAAAACAAAGATGCATGAAAATACAAGAAATTATATAGAAAGAGAAGTATACAAGAACATTAATCAAAATAAACAAAGAGAAGCATACAAGAATAACATTAATCAAAATAACAAAGAAAAGTATACAAGAACATTAATCAAAACAAAGAGAAGTATACAAGAACATTAATCAAAACATATAAACAAAGAGAAGTATACAAGAACATTATAGATCTGAAAATACAAGAACTACAACCTAATAACGTTTGAATACATAAAACAAAACCCAAATACATAATTTAAGGAAAAAAAAAAATTTCGGAAAAACTTAAAATGGCTATTTGGAGGCTTAAACGAACTCGGATGGCTTAAAAAGCCTAAACATCACAGCATAGCGGTGAGTTTGACTCGTTGGCTCGTTCCGCTTCCGAAAAGTTATCACAATAGGCAATCGGACTCCGTCGCCATGTTTAGTGCAAATCATTTCAAGGATTTTGTCGCAAATGTTTATGGGAGATTTTGAGAGAGAAGAGAGGATGAGAGAGAAGAGAGATGAGAGAAGGAGGAAAGGAATAATGAGGGACGTGAGAGATGAGAGAGAATGAGGGATAATATATTTGACGAATCCCCGCTCAATATTTCAAAGCCCACGATTCCGAAATTTCAAATTTTTTCAGGAAGGGCTGCGCTTTTTTAAAAAAGCGCAGCCCTACTAAGCAGAAGGGCTGCACTTTTTAAAAAAGCGCAGCCCTTCACTTAGTAGGGCTGCGCTTTTTTAAAAGCGCAGCCCTTCTTACCTACAGAAGGGCTGCGCTTATTTAAAAAAGCGCAGCCCTACTGAGTGAAGGGCTGCGCTTTTTTAAAAAGCGCAGCCCTTCTGCTTAGTAGGGCTGCGCTTTTTTAAATAAGCGCAACCCTTCACTAGTAGGGCTGCGCTTTTACGAAAAGCGCAGCCCTTCCTGCGCAGCCCTTTATGTTTTTTCCCCTAGTGATTGGATAAGTCCCTAATTTATCCCTATGGTTTTCACATATCCCATTAGGTCTATGAATCTCATTTTAAAGACTTGTTGGCGACTTCTTTCAAAGCAATTTTCAATAAAACCTTAGGGTCAGCGTCGAAATTGATGAAAATCACACCGAAAAATGGGAATAGGTTTTATCTTGCAAGAAAAGTTAAGTTTGGGTTTCTTTTTGCAAAGAATGCTTTAAAAGGTTTTTTTTCGCAAAAACTTTTAAAAGGTTTTTTTGACAAATTTTCCTTAAAATATTATTTAGCTTTCACTTTTTATTATATTACTCTTCTCCTAAAACAAGATGACTTTTTAAAGTAGCCCAAATTCTCTCTGGTCTGTGTGTCCACATAAAATAAGAACTATATTTAAGGGCGGTGGGAGCACTTAAG
The DNA here is from genome assembly GCF_026745355.1 of Beta vulgaris subsp. vulgaris. NCBI lineage: Eukaryota > Viridiplantae > Streptophyta > Magnoliopsida > Caryophyllales > Amaranthaceae > Beta > Beta vulgaris. Next base: position 16,404,292 of record NC_079209.1, read on the forward strand.
TTTGCGTTTTTGTTATAAATTAAAGTTGTGCTTTGGTGGTTGGACACTCACTTTCTAAGCAAGTGGTCGACGTTGTGACCCCTTATACAAACTTTTTTTTTTTTGGTGAGAGTAACACATATTTCTAAATGAATTGCATTCAATAGTGATGTGATGCGGTGTGGCCGTGTTAGCTCTTGACATTGAGTGATACATGGTAGGCTCTAATGGTTCTCTATGCATTTTAATAATATACTAGTATTTGAGTCCGGATGTTGTCCTGGATTGGTATTGTTTTCCAAATTTGATATGCATTTTTTCTCATTCCCATTAAAATATATTAAGGAATACTCAACATTTAAAAGGTACAGATATAGTAATGTGGATACTTAAAACATGATGAAAAGTTAGTTGAGATGAAATTGTGTTATGTAGAATAGCAAGAGGTCATGGGTTCGAATATTGTTGCAAGCTAATTTTTACTTTTGTTAATATAGATGTGTGTAGATGTCACATTAACTAATAAGCGGGTAAATTGGTTTAATCTCTTCTTAATTTTAGTAATACCGAGACCCTTAATACTACTATCGGAAAGCTGACACGATTACATGTTTACAACTTCAGGGTGATATACAGTTTTTTTAAGGGTAAAAAAATTCAGATGTTACATTGCATACAATAATTACACAAAAAGACGTAGTTACATGTTATTCTATTACATTATTACAAACAAGAAAAATAGTACCCAGATCATAGTATAAAATCTGGTATATTCCACCTTGCATCACATTATTTAAAATTTACCCGTGAGTGATGATCACTTATGTTGTTCATCCATATGCACTCACGCCTATCTAGCTTCAACTTCTGACACAGAGATATCATTTACAGACCATGGAACAGATTTACTTGTTGATTGATCTGAACTAATGCCTTTCTCAGAACTACTTGATTCTGTTACGCTCCTAGAAAAGAAAGCTGGCTCTTTCGGCACCGGAGGGAATATTGTCGAGTGAGTGTCCAACATGAGCATTGCCCTTGCCATTGTAGGTCTTTCATCCAAAGCCTCTTGAACGCATAGCAAACCAAGGTGCATGCATCTCAATACTTCGCTACTTGAGCACGATTCTCTTATTGTCGGGTCGACAAATTCCATGTGCTTGCCGTCTTTCCATTGCTTCCAAGCCTGCATACTCATTTGATCTTTCACCTTCGTCGTTCACAATTTATCCAAGAAAATCTATGTAATAAAAAAGAGGCCTTACATAGCTTAAAAGGTCCTTGGCATAGCCTGATTGGTAGAAACTACTGTTCCTCTTACTGCTGATGATTTCCAAGACAAGTACACCAAAACTGTACACATCGGACTTAACAGAGAACTTGCCATGCATAGCATATTCTGGAGACATGTAGCCACTACAAAAAAAAAGTTAAATTTAAGTTGTATACATGAACACATTCGTTAATCTAATTCATCATTTCATGAGAGCATAATACTTTGAACTTGAGGACTATTTGTAATGACAAAATTTGTACTACACTCACTAAGTACCAACCACCCTGCTTGTGTTTCCTTGGATTTGATCTACGCCAAATATCTTTGCCATGCCAAAGTCAGATACTTTAGGATTCATATCAGCATCTAACAAGACATTACTTGCCTTGAGATCGCGATGTATGATTCGAAGTCGGGAATCTTCATGAAGATAAAGCATTCCACGGGCGATTCCTCCTATAATTTTGTAACGCTTTACCCAGTCTAATTGTCCTTGTTTTTTAGGATCTAATTCACAAGTTAACATACATTCAATTAGTCCACTTCAATCTTTCACATATTTCACAATATTAAGAAACCAATAGCTACTAATATGGAATCTTAAGGTCTATATGGAAACAATCATACCAAAAATGAAATGATCAAGGCTCTTATTTGGGACATATTCGTACACCAGGAGCTTCTCCCCTTCTGCTAAGCAAAATCCCAAAAGTCTCACCAAATTTCTATGCTGAAGTTTAGCTATGAACAAAACCTCATTCTTGAATTCTTGTGCACCTTGGCCAGAACTTTTAGATAGCCTCTTTACTGCTATTTCTTGTCCATTTGACAGTATACCCTACCAAAAAAAAGTTCATCAACAAAGAAACTTTATTAAAACAATGGATACATACATATACAATTACAATAGAGAAACTTTTCCGTACAACAATTACTTGATTATTGCTATTTGTCTAACTTTTGAAAAAATATTCACCTTATAGACACCGCCGAATCCACCTTCAGCTATTTTATTCTCCTCTGAAAAACTATTTGTTGCCAATTGAAGTGTTTCCAGATCATATTGTAAGGAGTCGAGGGTGGCGAAATCCTCACCTACATAACAAAACATAGATAAGAATTGTGAACAAGGCAATAAATTAAAGAACAATAATTTCGTAAGTTAAATCAATTTTTTAGTAACTTATAAATTATAATATCTTCTTACCACTTCCAACAGGTACAGCATTATAGTTTTTAGATCTCTTCTTTACAAAACAGATTGCCAGAGCAACTATGATAGTTGCTACCACCACCACAGGCAAAAGAATAGCAACGATCACCGTTGCCGATACTTTGTTTTTACCTGAATTACAGGAAAAAAGAAATGGATTAGACGGTAACTTGTAGGTTGTTGCCATGACATATTTGGACCATAATTAGCAGGTGTCGTTGTCTTTTACAAAACTTCACTATATGGATCATCCACCTTTATCAAATACTCCCTCCATTCCTAAATAGTGCTACGTTAATTAAATTGACACTGTTCACCAACTAACATTAAAGCTATTTTCTTGCTATCTATACAAATATATTAAAAGGGGTGTATAAACAAGAAACTGCGCCACGTAGAGCTCTCCCTAGGGAGTTTTCGTTCATATAATTTGTAAGAATATGTCTTGAATTGGTTGTGCTTCAAAGGTGTTCGACAAAATGCTTAGGAGACGCAAGCCTGCGTCTCGCCCGGGCAAGTCGGGAGGACCTCGCCCGGTCGGGTGCACAAGCAACTTTGGGAGAACGAAGTTCCGCCTGATCGGGCGCGAAAACACTACTGGGAAACTGGGTACCGCCCGGTCGGGCAGATTTCGCCCGGGCGGGTTGACGAATTACGCGGAAAACGCGTTTTGAACCACTGGGTATAAATAGATTATTTTTACCTAGGTTTTACACTACGAAAAACACTATGTTCTCTCTGTAATATGGTTTCTTCTCATAATAAAATATTCTCTCTCTGCCGTGGACGTAGCCAAATTGGTGAACCACGTAAATCTGTTGTCTGATTTTATCAATTTTGAGTTCATTATTTGTTTCTTTCTCATGCCCGTTATAACAAACTGGTATCAAGAGCTCTGGTGTTCGATCTGTGTGAGAAAGATGTCTGGGATGAATGTCAAAATTGATAAATTTACTAGGAGGAATAGTTTAAGTCTATGGCAAATCAAGATTCGGGCTTTACTAAAGCAATAGGGGTTGTGGGCACCGTTAGCAAAGAAGGCAACGGATTCAGTCACCGCTGAGATGGCTGTTCTGGAGGAGAAGGCTCATTCAACGAGTATGTTGTGTCTGGCAGATGACATAATCACTGAAGTCGCATAGGAGGAAACCGCATATGGTCTGTGGTTGAAATTAGAGAGTTTGTATATGACAAAATCTCTAACCAACAAGTTGCTTTTGAAGCAACGTCTGTTCAGTCTGCGAATGCAGGAAGGTATGCCTCTTAGAGATCATCTAGATCAATTAAATACACTTTTGCTAGAATTGCGTAATATTGATGTGAAGGTGGTGGATGAGGATGCCGCTTTAATTCTGCTTGTTTCTTTACCTATATCGTATGAAAATATTGTCCAATCTTTCATTGTTGGTAAAGATTATGTGTCCCTAGAAGAAGTTAGATCATCTTTGCATACTAGGGAATTGCGCCATGAGGCATCTAGTGCGTGGTGGTACATGTACTAGAAACAAAAGTCTTCTGGGTTAGTGGCCAGTAGTAGTGGTAAAGGACATGGTAAAAAGAATTTAAAGAAATTTGTAAATTCTAAAAGGGGTCCTAAACCTAATGATATCTGTAATTACTGTAAGGAAAAGGAGCATTGGAAGAAGGAATATCCTAAAAAGAAGCATCAGGAGAATAAATCTGGGTCTGGTTCTGCTGCTGTTGCAGCAGAAAATTCAAATTTTGAGGATGACCTTGCTCTAGTTGCAAATGAGCGAACATATTGTAGTGATGTGTGGGTTCTTGATTCTGGAGCGTCGTATCATATGAGTCCTCATAGGGAGTGGTTTACTACTTATAAGCAGGTAGATGGGGGTAATATTTCGATGGCTAACAGTGCAGTCTGTAAGACAGTTGGAATAGGCTCTATCAAGATTCAGACACATGATCATATTTTTTATACTTTGAAAAATGTTAGGCATGTTCCACAGATGACTAAGAATCTGATTTCACTTCGTCTATTAGACAGTAAGGGGTTCAGTTTCAGAGGTAGTGGTGGAATTGTGTATGTCTGCAAGGGTTCAAAGAAGGTTTTGAAGGGGGTGAAATGTGGCACTTTGTACGTTCTGCAGGGTTCTACTATCTCAGGTTCAGCTGCTGTTGTGTCGTCTGAGGTTCAGAAGGGGGATATGACCAAGCTATGGCACATGAGACTTGGTCATATGAGTGAGAGAGGAATGCAAATCCTCTCCAAGGCAGATCTTCTGGGTGGCCATAGGGTCACAAACCTGTAGTTTTGTGAGCACTATGTTTTTGGGAAATTACATCGTAGCAAGTTTCCTAAGGGCATTCATAGAACAAAAGGTACTCTGGATTATATCCACTCTGATTGTTGGGGTCCTGGAGTCTTTGGGAGGTCACAGGTATTTTGTTTATTTCATAGATGATTATTCAAGAATGACTTGGTTGATTATCATGAAGTCAAAAGGTGAAGCTTTCAAGAATTTTAAGCAGTGGAAGGCATTGGTGGAAAATTAAACTGGGAAGAAGATCAAAAGGCTACGAACTGATAATGGTCTGGAATTTTGTTTGTTTGAGTTCGACGAATTCTGTAAGAATGAAGGGATTGCTAGGCATCACACAGTCAGAAATACACCACATCAGAATGGTGTAGCAGAAAGAATGAATCAGACACTTCTGGAGAGAGCTCGGTGCATGCTCTCTAATGCTGGTATGACTAGAAGGTTCTGGGGAGAAGCTGTCAAAACAACATGTTATTTGATAAATCTTGGACCTCATTTTGGGATCAATCTCAAACACCATATGAGATGTGGTCAGGTAAGCCTACAGATTACTCAGATATGCTAGTTTTTTGTTGTAATGTCTACTATCATGTGTATGAAGTAAAGTTAGAACCAAGGGATAAAAAAGGAAGTGTTTGTGGGTTATGGAGATGGAGTTAAGGGTTATAGAATCTGGTCTCCGTCTGAAGGAAGGGTTATAGTTAGTAGAAATGTAGTCTTTGATGAAAATTGTATGTTTAATCCTACTATGATGTCCATTAAAGTATCAGATAGTAGTAGTGTTGATAAACAGGTGGAGCAGCAAGTCACTCATGATGAGAGTGATGATCATCAACACATTGGTTCTGAAGAACCATAATCTTCAACGCCAGTGAGGAGGCGCCTAGCCTGGCACGGGAACGTCCTATAAGGACAAATTTTGGAAACCTCCAACGATTATGGGTTTGAAGATATGGTGGCTTATGCACTGCAGGTTGCTGAAGAGGTGGATGTCTATGAGCCATCCACCTAGACATCCACCTATAGGGAGCAGTTACATGTACGGAGTCTACCCATTGGCTTGCTGCAATGGGGGAAGAGATGGAGTCACTTCATAAGAACGAGACTTGGGAGCTTGTGTCTAAGCCTTTAGGGAGAAAAATTATTACTTGTAAATGGGTTTTCAATAAAAAGGAGGGGATAACATCCGAAGAAGGGGTCAAGAATAAGGCTATACTGGTTGCAAGATGGTTCACACAAAGGGAGGGTGTAGACTACAATGAGATTTTTTCACCTGTCGTCAGACATACTTCCATCAGGGTGCTACTAGCAATAGTTGTACATCAGGATTCTGAGCTTGAGCAGCTAGATTTAAAAACAGCTTTCTTACATGGAGAGTTGGAGGACGAAATATACATGGCTCAACCAGATGGGTTCCAGGTTTCGGGGAAGGAAAACAATGTTTGCAAGTTAAAGAAGTCCTTATATGGGCTAAAGCAGTCTCCAAGGCAATGGTACAAGAAGTTTGATAGCTATATGATGAAGCTAGGCTACAACAGGAGCTCAGATGATTGTTGTCTATATCATAATAAGCTGACAGATGGGTCTTTCATCTACTTAGTGCTATATGTAGATGATATGTTGATAGCTGCTAGGAACAAGTCAGATGTTCAAAATAAAAGAACTTCTCAGTGTTGAACTTGAGATAAAGGATTTGGGTGCAGCAAGGAAGATTTTGGGTATGGAGATTTATAGGGAGAGGGCTCAGAAGAAACTTTTCTTGTCACAGAAAGGTTATATTGAGAAGATATTGTCAAGGTTTGGCATGTCAACAGCAAAACCTATAGATACCCCAAGTGCCTCAAATAGTCACTTGTCTGTAACTTTTGCACCTAAGTCTGCTGAGGAGAAGGGGTACATGAGTCAGATTTACATGAGTCAGATTCCGTATGCTATTGCAGTAGGGAGCTTGATGTATGTTATGGTTTGCACTAGGCCGGATCTTGCACATGCAGTTAGTGTCGTTAGTAGGTTCATGGGTGATTCTGGTAAGGAGCATTGGCAGGCAGTCAAGAGGATCTTTCGATATCTTATAGGTACGTCAGATATTGGTCTCATCTATGGAGGTGATATGGCATGCTTAGTTGCAGGATATTCTGATTCTGATTATGCTGTAGATGTGGATGGTAGAAGGTCTATGACTGGTTATGTGTTCACTCTTGGTGGTTTTGTGGTGAGTTAGAAAGCAACTTTGCAGCCTACTGTAACTTTTTCTACTACTGAGGCAAAGTACATGGCCTTGACGGAAGCAGCAAAGGTGGGAATCTGGTTAAAGGGGTTCATCGGTGATTTGGGTCTGCATCATGATTATGCAACTATGTACTGTGACAGCCTGAGTGCAATATGCTTAGCTAAGGATCAAGTCCATCATGAAAGGTGTAAAAGATGCCTTGAATTGTTGTGCTTAGAAGATGTTCGTCGAAATGCACAAGAGACGCAAACCTGCGGATGGTATCAGGGCAGCTCGAAAACCCGCGGGCGCAAGCTCGACCACGCGGGCGGGCAGAACATTTGTGAGAATGGGGATGGCTGGCCGCGGGCGCGGGGTACACCGTGCGGGTCGGGCGCGCAAACGCATCTGGGATAACTGGAGACCGCCCGGTCGGGCGGATTTTGCCTGGGCGAGTCGGGAAATAACGCGGAAAACGCATTTTTAGCCGTTTAGTATAAATAGGTTATTTTAACCTATCTTTTACACTACGAAAAACACTTTGTTCTCTCTGTAATCTGGTTTCTTCTCATAATAAAATATTCTCACTCTCTCTGCCGTGGACGTAGCCAAATTGGTGAACCACGTAATTATGGTGTCTGCTTTTATTGTTTTTGCATTCATAATTTGTTTTTCCTCACGTCCGTTATAACAAACTGGTATCAGAGCTTTGGTGATCGATCTGTGTGAGAAAGATGTCTGGGGTGAATGTCAAAATCGATAAATTTACTGGGACGAAAAGTTTTAGTCTGTGGCAGATCAAGATGCGGGCGTTACTGAAGCAACAAGGGTTGTGGGCACCGTTAGCAAAGAAGGCAACGGATTCAGTCACCGCTGAGATGGTCGTTCTGGAGGAGAAGGCTCATTCAACGATTATGCTGTGTCTGGCAGATGACATAATCACTGAAGTCGCGGAGGAGGAAACCGCATCTGGTCTGTGGTTGAAATTAGAGAGTTTGTACATGACAAAATCTCTAACCGACAAGTTGCTTTTGAAGCAACGTATGTTTAGTCTGCGAATGCAGGAAGGTATGCCTCTTAGAGATCATCTAGATCAATTAAATACAATTTTATTAGAATTGCGTAATATTGATGTGAAGGTGGAGGATGAGGATACCGCTTTAATTCTGCTTGTTTCTTTACCTATACCGTATGAAAATTTTGTGCAATCTTTCATTGTTGGTAAAGATTTTGTGTCCCTAGAAGAAGTTAGATCATCTTTGCATACTAGGGAATTGCGCCATAAGGCATCTGGTAGTAGTACAGAAAATCAGTCTTCTGGGTTAGTGGCCAGTAGTAGTGGTGGTAAAGGACATGGTAAAAAGAATTTAAGGAAATCTGGAAATTCTAAAAGGGGTCCTAAACCTAATGATATCTGTAACTACTGTAAGGAAAAGGGGCATTGGAAGAAGGAATGTCCTAAAAAGAAACATCAGGACAATGAATTTGGGTCTGGTGGTGCTGCTGTTGCAGCAGAAAATTTCAGTTCTGATGATGATATTGCTTTAGTTGCTAATGAACAAACAAATTGCAGTGATGTGTGGGTTTTAGATTTTGGAGCGTCTTGTCATATGTGTTCGCACAGGGAATGGTTTATGAACTATAAACAGGTTGATGGAAGTGTTACTATGGCCAACAGTGAGGTCTGTAAGACAGTTGGTATAGGGTCCATCAGAATTATGACATGTGATGGCAAAGTCTGTACTTTTAATGATGTTAGGCATGTTCCACAGGTCACGAAGAATCTGATTTCACTTAGTCTGTTAGACAAGAAAGGGTTCAGTTTCAAAGGTGAGGGTGGAGGGTTGTATGTCTACAGGGGTTCGAAGATGATTCTGAAAGGGGTTAAACGGGAGATATTGTATTTGTTGCAAGGGTCTACGTTATCTGAGTCTAGGGTTGCTACATTGGCTGTTTGTGATAGTGTAGAAAAACAGGTGGAGCACAGAGGCACTCTAGGTTGGAGCGGTGGTTCACATCAGGGAGAAATCTATCAACACTCACAAGGTGAATCTGAAATTTCGTGTTCTTCGTCGTCAAAGGGTTAGTCAAACTTGGCTCTTGGTCAGCATGAAATCTTTGGGGACTCTCTCCAAAGGGACGGTTGTGAAGACATGGTGGGTTTTGTACTGTATGTCGGAGAGGTGAATATTTTTGGGCCGTCCAAGGAAAGTGTTACTTGTGCTAGGAAAGAGAATAAAGAACACATCTGGTTGAATCTGATTCCACAAGGTAAGTTCCAAGGTTGCTTGGACTTACAAGTTGTTCGTGATTGTTAGTTGCCCTCTTCGGGCAATTCTGGGGTCCTTAGAGACTAATCTGGTCTGGTTGTCTTTTGGGACAAATCTGGTGTTTGGGAGATTCTGGGCGTTGTGAGCAATGCATCTGGTTTTCTGGTTATTGTGGGAGAATTCAAGTCAAGGTGGAGATTTGTAAAATATGCCTTGAATTGTTGTGCTTAGAATATGTCCGTCGAAATGCACAAGAGACGCAAAACTGCGAATGGTATGAGCGCAGCTCGAAAACCCGCGGGCGCAAGGTCGACCCCGCGGGCGGGCAGAACATTTGTGAGAATGGGGATGGCTGGCCGCGGGCGCAGGGTACACCCTGCGGGTCGGGCGCGCAAACGCATCTGGGAGAATTGGAGATCGACCGATCGGGCGGATTTCGCCCGGGCGGGTCGGGCTAGTCGGAAAATAATGTGGAAAACGCGTTTTTAGCCGTTTAGTATAAATAGGTTATTTTAACCTATCTTTTACACTACGAAATACACTTTTGTTCTCTCTGTAATCTGGTTTCTTCTCATAATAAAATATTCTCTCTCTCTCTGCCGTAGACGTAGCCAAATTGGTGAAACGCGTAATTCTGGTGTCTGCTTCTATTGTTTTTGCATTCATAATTTGTTTTTCCTCACGTCCGTTATAACAAGAGGACTAAGCATATTGATGTGAGATATCATTTTCTAAGGACTGAGACTTGGATTAAGGTGAAGAAGGTAAGAACTGCTCATAATTCTACTAATATGTTCACCAAGCCGGTTCCGCATAGTAAGTTCCAACATTGTTTGGACTTACTAAATGTTCGTTATTGTTAGTTGCCCTCTTGGGGAAATTCTGGGGTCCTTAGGGACTAATCTGGTCTGGTTGTCTTTTGGGACAAATCAAGTGTTTGGGAGATTTTGGGAGTTGTGATCAATGCATCCGGTTTTCTGGTCATTGTGAAGGATTCAAGTCAAGGTGGAGATTTGTAAGAATACACCTTGAATTGGTTGTGCTTCAAAGGTGTTCGACAAAATGCGTAGGAGACGCAAGCCTGCGTCTCGCTCGGGCAGGTCGGGCGGACCTCGCCCGGTCGGGCGCGTAAGCAACTTTGGGAGAACAAAGTTCCGCCTGGTCAGGCGGATCTCGCCTGGTCGGGCGCAAAACCACTTCTGGGAAACTAAGTACCGCCCGGTCGAGCGGATTTTGCCTGGGCCGCCCGGGCGGGTCGGCAAATTATGCGAAAAACGCGTTTTGAGCCGCTGGGTATAAATAGATCATTTTTAGCCAGGTTTTACACTACGAAAAACACTATGTTCTCTCTGTAATATGGTTTCTTCTCATAATAAAATATTCTCTCTCGCTGCCGTGTTCGTAGCCAAATTGGTGAACCACGTAAATCTGTTGTCTAATGTTATTGCTTTTGAGTTCATTATTTGTTTCTATCTCAAGCCCGTTATAACATAATTCATGTCAATAAAAAAATTTAGAAATTGCGTAGTATAGGATTTGATCATAAAGTATTATATGAATAAATGAAATTTTTTCTTACCCGGGGCATAGCCCGAGCCTAATAACTAGTTACATTAAAAAAAAGATAGTCAACTGGAATCTCGTTAGAATTATTTCAATGTACACTTTCAAAAACATGATTTGTCATTTTATTGTATCATGCTTACTTATTACATTTCAAAAGAAATTAAGTACCCAATCCATTTATTTTTTAATAGGTACCAAGAAATTCTTTGTGATGCCCTCACCGAAGGCCCAAACCCCTTCCCCCTTGAATTCCTATGTAACTGCTTGGTCTAGAAACTGAACCCTAGCTAGACTTGACTAGACACGATGGAAAACCTCATCACTTGAGCCAACCCCAATTCTTAAATAATCAATCTATATGTTTCAGATGATAGTTATGATGTACATCAATATGTATACTATTTTATGATCCAACCTTCATATATACATTGTATGTGTGAGAGAGCGATTTAAATTTGTGAGAACCATAGCATAAAATAAGAATATAAAACCAATCTAGGCCCTTAGATCATCATAAACGGATGCTCAAGATCATTCCCATGTCATTAATGACATCTTTGTATTAACTTGAAACCTACAAAACTATTTCCCAGCTTCCGTAAAGTAAATCAAAATTAGTAAATTAGAAGAAAATTGATCGAAAAGTAAATGAAATTGATCGAAAAAGAAATTGCGAACAAGTTTGTTGAGTTGCGAACTTACGAAAAATGCCATCAGTAACATGGGAATAATCTCGACCATTCAATTTTGATGACCTAAGGGCCTAGATTGGTTCTATATTCTCCTTTTAAGCTTGGTTCTCATTAGAATGTGGTTATATATACTATATTTGTCGTGGCTTCAGTCCATGGCTTCGCTATATTCCTTTGCTTGAGCAAGTTGTTTCAACGATAAATAATTAAGGGTGGCAAAAGCCAACCCAACCCGACAACCCGACTCGAAATAAACGGGTTTGGGAAAAAATTTCGACCCGTTTAAGTAATTGGTCGACCTGAAATTAGTTGGGTTAGGTTCAGGTTGGAAATTCCAACCCAAAAATGACCCGCATAACCCATTTAAAAATGAATAAATATTTAAGATTTGGGTAAAACCCAATGTAAAAACAGAAAACCCTGTCATTTATGACTACAATATAAAAACAAAGGTTAAAAAGTAAAACCCTAATATTGAAACGGCACAAAACATAATGAAAAACCCTAACATTTCAAGTCTGTCACATTTCTCTCTCTGTCTGAGTCTCAAGTTTCAGCTCTCTCAGTCTCTCTTTCTCACTCAATCATTCTTGCCGTCGCGGCGTCACTAGTCTCTCAACATCATCTCTGACGCCTTCAAATCCAAATCATTGTGAGTTCACTTTGTTTTTTTCACTTTATCTTCAATTCTTCATTTGTTTCATTTGTTTAATTCTTCAAATTTAATTTATTTAGGAAAATTTGCGAGAAGCAACCATTTATATGCACTATTTTGTGAGAAAAAACCTTTCAATTTTTTTTTTTGGCATTTTACAATCTTAATCAAAAGTTATTTTGCGAGATCAGACCTCAAGGCTATTTTTGGACGTTAATTTTCTGTCACAAGTGTTGGTCAAGGCATTAACAACATTTAAGTGCGAGGATTGAACATAGAAAATACCTTGATCAATGCCTGAAAACGATAATTAAGGCTGGAAAAAGCCATGAGGTCTGATCTCACAAAAAAATTAATTAGTTAAGGTTATTAACTGCGAAAAAAAAAAAGGTTGTTTCTCACAAATTTTCCTTCTTTTAATCATTTTGTGTTCGGTGAGTTTGCTGCATAAGTTTCATTTCATTTTATTTTATTTCACTTCAAATCTTGGTGAGTCTCGCTTTGTTTTCGCCTCTGTTTTGTATCTTCTTTTTGCTTCTGTTTGTTGGAATGATAGAAAGGTTTTGTTGTTCACATTGGTGCACTAAAAGTTCAGTTATTTGCTAATTTTTTTTTTCTCTTTTATAGTCGTTTGTCTTCCACTCTTCAATTGTTACTTGTTAAGTTGTTACTTCAAGGTTTTCGTTTATTTTTTATTTTTTGCTGGATTTGTTAATTTTCCTTTGTTCTTATTTCTTACTACATCTGTTAATGCATATGGTTGACCTTCTTCCTAATCATGTTGATTTGGAGGCTACATCTAAGGAAGAAGAGAACTTCCATCCACCCCCCAAAGTTGATGGAAAAAAGAAAGGCAAACCAGTAATCATTAATCCAAACCATCACTCCAAGCGACAAAGGAAGCTGACTTCAGGTGTTTGGGTAAATTTTAAGTTTTCCAAATAGATATGGTTTTGAAGATATGGTGGCTTATGCACTGTAGGTTGCCGAGGACGTGGATGTCTATGAGCCATCTACCTATAGGGAGGCACTTACATGTACGGAGTCTAACCATAGGTTTATTGTAGTGTGAGATGAGATGGAGTCACTTCAAAAGTACGAGACTTGGGAGCTTGTGCCTACGCCAATAAGTCTCCATGGAGGAAAATTATTGTTACTTTTAAATGGGTTTTCAAGAAAAATGAGGGAATGACATATGGGAGAGGGTCAAGTATAAGGCTTGACTAGTTGCAAGAGGGTTCACATAAAGAGAGGGAGTAGACTACAATGAGATCTTTTCATCTGTAGTCAGGCACATTCGATCAAGTTCCGAAGAAAGAGATCCATGTTTGCAAGTTGAAGAAGTCTCCGAGGCAATGGTACAAGAGGTTTGATAGCTACATGATGTAGTTAGGCTACAACATGAGTTCATATGATTGTAGCGTGTACCATAACAAGTTGACATATGAATCTTTCATCAACTTAGTGTTGTATGTAGATGATATGTTGATAGCGGCAAGGAACAAGTCGGATGTTTGGAACTTGAACGATCTTCTCAATGCTGAATTTGAAATGAAGGATTTGGGTGTGGCTCTTTAAAAAAAATATTAGGCATGGAGATTTTTGGGAGAGGGGTCAAAAGAAGCTTTTCTTGTCACGGAAAGGCTACATTGAGAAGATATTGTCAAGGTTTGGCATATCAAAAACAAAGACTATAAATACTTCAAGTGCGGTCAATAGTCATTTTTCCTTTGCTTTTGCGACTAAGTCTACTAAGGAGAAGGAGTACATGGCTCGGGTTCCTTATATTATGGTAGTGTAGTCGGGAGCTTGATGTATGTCATGGTTTGCACTAGGCCGGATCGTGCTCATGCAGTCAGTGTTGTTAGTAGGTTCATAGGGGATCCTGGTAAGGAGCATTGGTAGGCAATCAATAGGATCTTTCTATCGGAATCTTAAGGGTACGTCAGATATTGGTCGCATTTATGGTGGTGATATAACATGTTATGTTTAGTCATAGGTTTCTTTGATTCTGATTATGTTTGGGATGTAGATGGTAGGAGATTTATAACTGGTTAGGTGTTCACTCTTAGTGGTTCTATTGTTAGTTGGAAAGCTACTTTGCAGCCTACGATGACTTTGTCAACCACCGAAGCAGAGTACGTGGCCTTGACAGAAGCAACTAAGGAGGTAATTTGGTTAAAGGGGCTAGTCAGCGATTTCGGTCTACATCATGATAAGGCGATAATGTATTGTGACAGCTTGAGTTAGATATGCTTGGACAAGGACCAAGTTCATCATGAGAGGACTAAAAACATAGATGTCAGGTATCATTTTCTAAGAAGTGAGACAAGAGTTAAGGTAAAGAAGGTACGTACAGATGATAATTCTGAAGATATGTTCACCAAGCCGGTTCCGCATACTAAGTTTCAACATTCTTTGGACTTGCTCAATGTTCTAGGTTGTTAGTTGCCCTTTGGGGTAAGTTTGGGGCCTTTCGGGGCTAATCTGGAGTCCTTAAGGGACAAATCTGGTTTGGTTATCTTTCGGGACAAGTATGGTTGCAGGGAGAATCTAGGTGTTGTGATTAATTCATTTGTTCATCTGGTTACCTGGTTCATTGTGAGAGGATTTAAGTTAAGGTGGAGATTTGTAAGATCTATGTGCCTTGAATCTGGTTAAAGCGCGAAGAATAGGCGAGTTTGAGTGCTCGCCCAGTCAGCCAGGCAGATTCTCCCGACCTAGTGTATGGAGTCGCCCGCCTGGGCGGCTAACCGGGCAGATGTTCGTTAGATTTGGTTTGCACAGCCGACCGGACGACCGGGCAAGGGTGTTTTTTATGCGAGATGCGCAATTTCGAATCGGGTTATAAATTGCTTTTAACCTAATTTGATAATTCGAGGATTAGGGTCATAATCACATCTATAATATGAAAATTCCTGAAGAGCTAGCAATAAAACTTTTCTTTCCTGCCTGTGGACATAGCGAACACTCTATTAGTGAACCACGTAAATTTGTGTGTAGTTTTTATTTGTTTTGCATTCAATATTTGTTCTTTTTCACATTCGTTATAACCTTCTGCATTGTCGTTGTCTTTTTTGTACAACTTAGCTGTTTTTATAATAGGGTTTTAGGTTGTTGTTTTGTTCTATAAATATGAGGATGCTCCTTATAGCCGTAGCAACTTAGGAATTTTGTAAGCAAAACTCTTCTAGTGACAAAACTGGAGTACATTTTCAGATTAAAACCAAAGTTTGAGTCTTTGAGTCTCTACAATCAATATATATGTAAAGGAGGAACTTTTCGGGAGCATAGAGCGTGCCACGTATGATTGTCATGTCATTATATTTATTTTTAGTTTATATAAAAATAGAGTTCTACATAGATTTAAATACACATGAGGAGTTCTAGATAAGCTAAAACTAGAGTTTGATTTTGCATGAACAACCTAAATTATTATATTATGTAAATTGTGTATAACCTTTGCTTCGTAATTCGAAATATTATAATTTTTGTTCCATTGGATAGTGCTCGAAATATGCTCCGAAATAAGATCCATTTACGATATAATAGTTCTACAAATTATGAAATAGAGAGCACCATGTAAGATTGTCATGTCATTAATTTTTATTTTAAACATTTTTAAAAATAGAGTCCTACATATATATAATACATAAAAGTA
The DNA here is from genome assembly GCF_026745355.1 of Beta vulgaris subsp. vulgaris. NCBI lineage: Eukaryota > Viridiplantae > Streptophyta > Magnoliopsida > Caryophyllales > Amaranthaceae > Beta > Beta vulgaris. The sequence continues at coordinate 16,420,095 of NC_079209.1, forward strand.
GTTTTGGATAACGATAACTCTTTTACAACAGTAAAGTTCTACATAGATTTAAGTACATATAAGGAGTTCTAGATAAGCTAAAATTAGAGTTTGATTTTGCTTGAACAAACCTAAATTATTATATTATATAAATTGTGTATAACTTTTGCTACGTAATTCAGATATTATAATTTTTGATCCATAGGATACTGTTCGAAATATGTTACGAAATAAGATCCATTTACAATATAGTTTTACAACTTATGAAAATAGAGAGTATCGCGTAGGATTGTCATGTCATTAATTTTTATTTAAATATTTTATAAAAGGAGTTTTAAATAACGGATAATTAGAGTTTCGTTTTGAATAAGCAACCTAGATTATTATATTATATAAATTGAATATAATTTTTGCTACTTAATTCAAAACGTTATAATTTTTCACCATTTGATAGTGCTTGAAATATACTTCAAAATAAGACTCATTTACAATATAATTTTACAACTCATAAAAATATATTTAACTAGATAAATGGTTAGGCATCATTTAGTCTTTCTTTTAGATAAATATATTAACAATTATAACTATAGTGTATTATATGTGACTATAGCATTCTATCATAGGTTCAACTTACATGATTAAACATATTATCTTTCAAAACCTCAGTATTACGAGTCTAGATCCTCTAGAGTTCTAATAAAATTCCACAAGGTAGAGTGGTATATAAACCATACATTTTAAAATCAAGAGGGTGAATTGGTGAAAGGGGGAAAATAAAGGGATGGATTTTGATGAGAAAAAATAGAGTGGGTTTTGGAAAAAGAATTCTAGAGGATCCAAACTCCAGCCTTACTCAATTGAACCAAAACAATTTAGTGTTCCGAAAAATATAGGAAAATTTGTTGGTACAACAAAAAATTATAATCTATAGCGATATGATGAAAAAATTAGAGTTGATTTTACAAAAATAACCTTGAAATATTATAAAGAGCTCCAGCTAAGTATGACATAGCGTTCTTTTTAATTTTTATTTTAAAAAAAAATATAGTGTTTAATATAGATATAACACATATAAAGTGTATTTAATAACTGAAGATTAAACTATGATTTTGAATAAATAACCTAAATTATTCAACTTTTTAAATTGAATATAGCTTTTGCTACATAATTTGCAGTAATATATATTTTTTTACCATCGAGAGTGTTTGAAATATGTTTCGAAATTAGTTACATATATAATATAAGTTTACAACTTATGAAATTTTTTTTTATTTAGATGAAAAATAACATATTATTTATTATTTATTTTAAATACATATAAAATTAACTATAAAAATAGTGTATTATATGTAACAATAGCAATTATGCTTTTCAAAATCATACTTTTAAAAATTGAATTATATAAAGATAAAAAATACAAAGATATAGTTTTGAACCTATAGCATACCATGATGACATTACATGAAGAGTCAAATGAAAGTTTGTCAACGACATTACAGAGGTATTATGCAATTGACTAATTATTTTATTTTTAGAATATTTGTTGTATACAAAATTATATATGTTTTTGTGTTTTATATATCTATATGTCAGATCTTGTTATTTTCTCAATGAACTTAATTCTACTAAATCTAATTGGGAAATCAAGGTTCGAAATTCTAGACTATTTGAGCTCGCATATCATAAAAAAGGAGAAGTTTGATAAGTCATGATATGGTCATGATTGATGAATAGATTTTTTTTCTTAAAAAGTATTTTTGATTATTAATAGAGGTTAGTTTTATATTTAATTTAACTTATTCATGATACCATCATTATGATCTTCTTTTTTGCTTTTCCATCTTCTATTCTATATGTATTAGTGTTTATGTGCTAATAATTAAAGCTTGAAGTTGTGGCAGACACTCATATTTTTTTCTCTATTCTTTCTGTCCTGTATCTATTAAATATTTTTACCCTCTACTTTCTTAATGTATCATTTGGGTATTTTTCATGTTAAAAATGTGTTATCTATTGTTAGTCATACCAATTATTGGGATATTATATAATAATGAACTTAGCTATAATACTCAACTGAATTCAGATCTAGAAATTATAAAATTTATATATCACAATAACAAATCTAGAAATTAAAGTATAACGACAGATACTTTTTCTATCTTTTTCTACTGCAACAATGAGTTTGGGCATGGTTGTAAGAAAATAAAAAAATGGGTAGTTTAGCATAGATGGTTAAACTAGAGTAAGGGATCCGTAAATTTTTAATAAAGTAAACGCAACTTTATTATGAGGCAATTTAAGTAACTAATGATGGTTTCATTAACATAAAGTAAAGACGATATTGTCAACTATAGATGCTTTTTTTCCCAAAGTGATTCGAATAGATGAAACTACTCAAAGTGGTAATTGTTGCAATAGAAAAATAATTGAGAAATTATATAACAATTGTGTTGAAAAATCTCATTTCACATCAATAAAAATCAACAATGTTAACAAAAAATTTGCAAAAATAAAATAAACAATAACCCGTGCAACGCATGAGCTTCAAAACTAGTGGTACATAATAATAATAATAATAATAATAATAATAATAATAATAATAATAATAATAATAATAATAATAATAATAATAATAATAATAATAATAATAATAATAATAATAATAATAATAATAATAATAATAATAATAATAATAATAATAATAATAATGATAATTATAATAATAACAATAACAATAATATAATAATAATAATAATAATAATAATAATAATAATAATAATAATAATAATAATAATAATAATAATAATAATAATAATAATAATAATAATAATAATAATAATATAATATAATAATAATAATAATAATAATAATAATAATAATAATAATAATAATAATAATAATCTCTCCTGAAAATTTTCGGTTTAAAATCTTCTAGGATATTAAATCTTTCATCTGAGAATTTTAGATAATCTTCTTTCATTGATCAAGTAATTTACTCAAATTTAGTAACGAAATAAAAATTGAAAATAATTTCAAAGATTTAAGTGAAACATTCAATTGAATGTCGAGCTAAGTCTGACCCAAAGCTAGTATTCGTATAAAAACTCTAGATATGAAATGAATTCTATAAACCAAAAGATAACTCCAGTACTTGTGTAACTTGAAATATGTAAGCACAAAAATATACGATAATTATGACTTACCACTATTGGGGGACTTCGCCGCAGCAGGTGTTAATGGCAAGAAAGTAGGGGCACCAATATAAAACGGGAAAGACTCATACCGAACATTACAACTAGGCAATAAAGTCCGTGAACTACTGTAGAGAGCCAGCTGATCAATGGCTATCCTCAGGCAGCTGCTACAATCACCGGGCCTCAAATCCGGGGTACACTGCTGCAGCGCGTACAAGGGGATCGAATTCGTGACGCTTACCATCTTCGTAGTATATTTCTTCCCTGATTGATTACTAGCCGTCTCAGCCAATATACTATTCATCGTTGTGTACATGACGCTGGTGAAGGTGGTTTTGTCTCCGAGGTGGCTTTCTGTGCCCACTATGTATCCCTGAGGGTTTGTTGTCGCAACACCTAATAAGGACTTGTTGGAGTACCTTAACATGCACTCATCGTACCATATCACTGCCTCGATAGAGCCGGGGCAGTATGTGTTTGGTAGGTCCGCGGTCGCAGCTGTTTCGACACAGTCGCCACAGCCGGTGGCGTTCTGGTCTCCCCGACAGAGGAAGAGGCCGTAGACTGCATATGCCGTGGTGTTGGCGACGGATGTACTATAAAAGCCTCCTGAAGGAAGGGTGGTGGTTCTAGAGGAGAGCGAGCGGAGGAGGGTTTTGATGTTGGTTGCGTACGTCGTATTGGCATCCACGACGTACTTCTCGCAGCTGCTGTACGAATATAATGGGGCGGAGTTTGTTTCGGGGATCGAGAGGAAAAGAAAAAGTGAAAGACATATTAGAGTTTTTGAGTAGTAGGTTGGTACTACTGCCATGTTTGCGGGAATTTTTTTTGGGGGAGATGATGTGGGGTCAGTGGAGAGTTGCAGAGGTGTCGGGGAAATCGGATGAAACTTGGGAGGAAGAATGGTCATGGAAGGAATAAGAAGAGCTGCCACCCTTGGCAAAGTGACTAATGACCTTGAATACTCATCTATGTCATGAAAAGGATTTCAGGGTTGCTCTCTTCATGTTAGGGGAATAGTTTTTGGTCTGATAAATTGCAATAAATTTCAAATATTATCTAAGTGAATAACTTTCGTTAAGTTTGGATAAGACACACCTCAAAATGTAATTGTCCAATAATAGTTTATGATAGGTTGAGAAAAAATAAGGTAAAAAATATATTTTGTATTCCATGTTTTAATGATGCCACATAATTCGGTCTTGTATAGTTTTTAATTTGAAAAATATAGATTTCAAAAATATTGTCAAATGAATTTTTATATATCTTCTGGAAAAAATCAATTATTTAATCTAATCAAGATATTATATTTTCGAAACTTTGATTTATATTATATGGTATGATTAATATATCTAGTAATTGTGAATCATTTGTCAAAAAGATTTTATATTATTAGATGCAAAGCTGTATATGTGGTCCGTACAATGGGTTGAATAAATCATGGCTACCAAGAAGGAATTGGTGCGAGATTTTCTCTAACATATTTAGCAATTGTTGGCGCACAACGGCTAGTGGAGATCGGTTAAAACTGTTGCAAGAGTTGTGGAGTTTGTGCAACATATAAAGGGCCACTATCCCTAGAGTTTAGCAAACACACAACATGAGATCGTGGAGTGGAATGAAAGAAGCCACTTAGCTATTTAAAGAAGAAAATATTTGTTCGATAAACAATTTTCAAGTATACAAAGTTTATCTTTTTTAAGAATGTTTTTCTGTACTTTCTTCTTCTCCTATAATCTTATATCATTGTAATACTTTTAATGTTTGGGTGAAAGAAAATTCTGATAGTATCCTTGTAATCAAGAGAGAGAAAGAAAGAGAGAAAGAGAAGAGTTCGAGTGAAGTCAAGTTAGTCTCATCAGTTGAAGGGGAACTGAGTGACTGACAGCAAGTTCCTAGAGGAACAGAAAACCTAGGGTCTAGTAATAGGTTGTAAAGAGAGTCTTTTGGCCTATTATATTGATAGAAGTATTGAGTCAAAATCCCTTGAGGTCAAGGTTTTTCTTCCTATTGGGCCTATGATGTTTTCCTCGTAAATATCTTGTGTGCATTTTCTCTTTCATTCTAAGTAATTTATGTTCCTCAATTTAAAGTCGAAAATTTTGCCTCAACTATAATCCACCCACCCTCTTGTAATTGGTCTAGTATTCATACCAGAATAACATAATATAATATTAATCTTCTCTCATACAATCTCTATACAACATGTATATAGAGAAAATTGTTCCATAAAACTTATCTTAATTTATTGGCAGGCAAATCAATCCACACAGTTCATGTAGTGCTTCAAATTAGTAGTCATATAAATACTTCTTTAGTTTTAGTTACTAGTGCTGCAAGTTAGTGTTGGTAGTGGCAGATAATTATCCCACGTTATAATTAGTAGTAGTTGCTTATTATAACGGTTGTTACTTTCATTCATTTAACTTGATATATCTTTATTTAAGGCTAGTTGTTATCACTTTATGAATTGGATTGAACAAAAGCATGATCTTCTTGCCCCTCTTTCATCACTATTATAATTTCAACACACATTGTTAAAGCTAAAATTAGATATTTTTATAGGTAAGCAAGAAATGATCAGTTAGTTCATGTTATTAAACTGACGTAATTATGCTGTTAAAGCTAAACATTTATCGAATTTATGATTATTTCACATATCATTTCGTATATAAAGCTACATTTCTGGAACTATGTAAATGTTAGGATGGAAATAATATTTCTAATAATAATTATTCGATATAGGATTTATATTATAATATGTAGCATTTAAGAAGTCAGCATAATAATTAGATATATTAATAAATAATATTTAGTGATGTTCTTTTTCAATAAACCCGGATACTATTTTTTAATATCACCAAGGATCAAAAATTTGAATTTAACTTATTATCATGGTGGAGGGCCTAAATCGTTGAAAACGATGCAGTTATTAGGCATGAAAAAGATGTTTGAGATGGAGCACCAAGAGTCTCCTTTTTGGTGTAAGCTCTCATTACAAATAAAGAATCTTGTGATATTATAGAAGTTGCTAAATCTTTGAAATTTCTACGCAAAGATCTCACAAAATTTATTTATTTCACTCTCACTCTAGAAGAAGGCAACATATTTCCAACCACAAAGTATTATTGTGGAGACTTTTCAAAAGGCGAAGGTATTATTCAACATATAGAGGTACCTCTATTGAAGGTAGTTAAGTCTTATGATGGGAAATTGGCGCAGTCACTATTTTGCCATTATTGCTGGCTACCGATGTCAATGTGTGCTTTGTTTTTTCTTTCGTGCATTGAATTTTGAGCGTTACCCTTTAAGTGGTATGAAGGAGATAGGAACAAGTATCGAAAAGGAGCTGATTGGTTACAAATATGTAACTTTTCTTTCATTGGCTACTTTCTGGGGTGGAGTACCAACATTTGGGATAGGAATTATTTCTCATTCCCTGATTATCTACTAGTCTTGTGCCCCCCGAGCCCACCAGACACCCACGCCAATACAGTGACAAGTAGACTAGTCACTATATTAGTTCGAAAGATAACAAAAAATATAGGGAATCCATGAAAGAATATAAGAAACATTAAAGGGTAGATGATACAGTGGGTCGCATTTTTCTATCAAATACTTTTACTTGATGAGAAACAGGTTATTTTAAAAAGAACCACATATGCATATGATAAAGAAGATTATTTTGTAAGACTAACATAATGATTGAGACTAGTTTCTTATAATGCGTCAGTGGTGACATCACATGCTAGACCATATCTTGCTGTAGTTGTATAAGAATGTGTTAGGAAATAGGGTGTTGTAGTTTGATTAATGCGGAACAGAAAATCAATGAAATAATAAAGGTGAGAAATTAATAAAGATGAACAAACAAAGAACACAAGGATTTACGTGGTTCAGTCAAATTTGACCTACATCCACAGGTGGGGGATTAGAGCTTCTTCACTATAATGGAGAAAATCAGAGAGAATAATACAAGGAGTCCTAAATCTAGAGGCTAAAAGTGTTTCGTAAGTTGTGTTAATAATAATGAACACTAAGAGCCCTTTTATAATCATAAGGAACCCGTACAAACCCTAAAAGATAACTTAAAAACGAAAAAATATCGAAAGACGCGTTAACGTGGAAATGTATATCGATGCATGCAAATGTATGACAAAACAATGATGCGTGTGTACTTACCATATAGCAGTCCCCAATCTATATGCAATTATGCATGGAGAAGCCCAACAAGGGCAACATAGGATTTAGCCTAAAGAGTTAACGTGGGTTTGGATTTTGGGGTTGTGGTGAACAAGAAAAATAGACACTATTGCAACTAACTAATTATATAAGTTATGGGAGTGCAAGAATGATGAGAGTTTCCATCACTTGCCTGTGCAACGTATGGTTATGAGAGTTTTATATTTCTTGTTATCTACATAGTTTTCTTATTACGGTTAGGTTTAGATTCGAATATTTATCAAGTTGTTTTTATCGTACCAAATTATCGTAGCTAAAAATTATCGTATAACATAAGAGTATAATTAGGCACTTAAGACAATCCTCTAGAAACGCATGTAAAAAGATATTTATTTTTTTTTCCTCTATATAACTTGAGGATACTTTTATTGCAAAACCCAAAACTTTAATTTTATCATTTTACCTTTTTTAATCTATTATTTGATTACCTATCTCTATATTTCCGTGGCATATTCATTGTAATTATTTAGTATATCTTTGATTGTAACCATAATAAAAGTAACTATGCAACAAAATTTCATTTTGATATATTCAAACAATATACCATATATACTCCATAGATATTTTATACATACATGGGCCATAGTACTGAGTACAAGGTATACAATAATATTACATGCAACAACAACAGATATGTCGCAGCTTCTTTTATCACCAGTCTTTGGTATCAAAACGATTTAACACATATCTAGACATGCATGCATGGCCTATCTGGGATGAACTTCAGTGACAGAAATATCGTTAACCGAAAAGTTCGCTGACTTGCTCGTGAATTGGTCTGAAGCAATGTCTGTTAGCAAGATGTCTGGCTCTCTTGCGCTCCTTACAAAATATGCTGGCTCTTTCGGCATCGGAGGAGTGACTGAGTGAGTGTCCAACATGAGCAATGCTGTTGCCATTGTAGGTCTGTCATCCATATCGTCTTGTACACATAACAAGCCAAGAAGCATGCACCGTAATACTTCATTACTCGAGCAAGAGTCTTTTATTATTGGATCCACAAATTCCAACGGCTTGCCATCTCTCCATAGTTTCCATGCCTGCACGTTGAATATTAGTTGTTTATTGGTGCGCAACAAAGAGTAGAACAAAGGGGGAAAAAAAACTTACGTAGCTTAGAAGGTCATCAGCATAGCCTGATTCTTGAAAACTAGTATTCTTCTTGCCGCTGATAATTTCTAACACTACCACACCAAAGCTATACACATCCGATTTATCAGAAAATTGGCCGTGCATTGCATACTCTGGAGCCATATAACCGCTGCATGAAAATATCGTGTACATAAATTATTTCTTAAAGTAGTGATTTATTCGTTTATTTAATTTTTCAATCATATTTTATATACTCACTAAGTTCCAACAACCCTGTTGGTATTTTCTTGGCTCTGCTCTATTCCAAAAATCCTTGCCATGCCAAAGTCCGAAACTTTGGGGTTCATACTTGCGTCTAACAAGACATTACTTGCTTTAAGATCGCGATGTATGACTTTGACTCTAGAATCTTGGTGGAGATAAAGCATTCCTCGAGCAATTCCTCCTATTATTTTGTAGCGCCTTTGCCAATCAAATTGTTCTTGATTTGGAGAATCTATATAAAACAATTTATCATATAACCAAGTATTAGTCCAACTAAATTTCTTTTACATATTTTATACTAGGGTAAATAGTGATTGATCTTAAAGGTACCATACCAAAAAGAAAATGGTCAAGACTTTTATTAGCCACATATTCGTACACTAGTAGCTTCTCCTCTCCGTCTAAGCAAAATCCCAGTAACCTCGCCAAATTTCTGTGTTGAAGCTTAGCTACGAATAAGACCTCATTCTTGAACTCCTTGTCCCCTTGGCCGGAACCTTTGGACAATCGTTTTACTGCTACTACTTGTCCATTAGTTAGTATACCCTGGAACAAAACAACCCTTAAGTTTAGATGGTCCAACTGGAATCATTATGTCATATTTGTTAATAATTATAAAAAATTGGAGTAAAAATTTGGTAAAATAGTGAAAAATATTCGTTTTAGTGATATTATAAATTGCTGCAGAGAAAGAGTAACATTTCATTTTGATTAGTCGTTAATATATTTACATATCTAATACATATCACTTGTCCACTTAAAAACGACCAAATATTTTTTGGTCATCTTATTATGACCCAAGAGTATTCAAAAATCTACACTCGCCAACTATAAGCAAAAAACAACTGCCCATAAGTTCAGGCAGTCTAATTCGTAACACTTAGTTAGATTGGTAATATAGAAACAAAACATTGGAGGAAAAAGTTAGCAAAATCGTGAAAAGTATTCGTTTTACTGGTATGGTCAATTGTTAAAGAAAAAGTAACATTTTTATTAGATTAGCTGTCAATATATTTGCACAATAATGTTTTTGATCAAGCTTTATGACCCAACAGTATTAAAAAACCCACACACGAGTATCCATATTCATAATTGAAACACCAACTATTCTTTGTAATAATATTAGTATTTGTTTTGGAATGATGAGTTACCTTATATACACCACCAAAACCACCTTCACCTAATTTATTTTCCTCTGAAAAATTATTTGTTGCTGTTTGGAGTGTGACTAAATCGTATTGCAAGGACTCGAGAGTTGCAAAATCCTCACCTAATAGACGTTAGAAACATCGTTATCAGCGTGTAATACAACAACAAGAACAATATTCAACTTTAATTTACATGTTAAGCTTATATCATAATCTTACCACTTCCAACGGGTACACCCCTAAACTTTCTAGCTTTCTTCTTTGCTAAACAAAATCCCAGAGCAATTATTATACCAAATACAACCACCAATGGAATAACAATGGCGATTGTTCCCTTTGTTGATAATTTCCTTTTTCCTGCAGTTATAATAATTCATTCATTAACATCAATACTCTCATAAAAAATTAATATAAAAAAACTTAACATTGTTAAATTTTGGATTATGACTAATTTTGCCTACGCGTCAACTAAAAGAAAAATATGTTTATGCCCTGTACTGTTTATTTGGCTGAAATCAAACTCTTGACATTATGACCAGTAAGAAATTACAAACATCTTGAATTAAAATAGACTTTGGTGGCCAAAAGTAAGAGACGTTTAAGCAACGACACTGCTTCTTGACTTGGGGTCAACCTAGTGGGTGGCTGGGTGGTCCATAATACTGTTGGATGTCTATTCAATTAAGGTCGTATTAACTACTGAAAAGAATCTAATAAACATGTTTATGTTGACAAGTAAGAAGAATCTAATCTTGTAGAATATGGACTTTAGTGGTAGTAAGACTGACTACAGACTACAGAAAGGCGACCAAAAATTAAATCCACCTTTTTTCTTTTGTCTAATTTCACTCTCAATATGCTTATGTTTTTCTCTTTATTTTTATTTTGGGTCTGGATAGAAGGGAACGGGTCAAGGGTCAGTTACAATAGGGTCCAGTTCCTTATCAATGAGAAAAGATACTTCAATTTCCATGCAAATAAACGATACTTTTGTTTAAAGGGGCGTTTGGTATGATTAATGGAAACGGAATGGAAATGATTTCGATAAGAAGAAGAAATGGAAATAATAATTGTTACCTTTATTAGTTATTTGGCATTCTAGTGGAACGGAAACAATTGAAAGATTTATGATTGAGGAAGGAAACGTGATTTGTTTCCACTAGTTTGATAAGGGTAACAAATGGGGGCATTATGAATCCCTCAGGAATTGGTATTTGTTATTAACACTCATATCAAACAATTAGAAATGAAAACGCTTACTTGAATCCGTTTCCTACATCAATTTTTTCTATACCAAATACCCTCTAAATGGTGAGGAGAAGTGCCATGGTGGATTGGAATCTTACCCATGTTAATTTGACCGACTCAGTAACACATGCAAAGCACTTTGGAGGAGGTAAGAGAATCCCACCCCCTAGTTCCTCTTGCGGGGTTTAGTATTTTCTTTTTTACGCTAAGATAAATATCTCTTGTACAAGTAGGGGAAGAGAAATTGGGGATCTCATTGTACAAGAAATAAGAATCGCACCGTTGTCACATGGTTGGAACTTGGGAGGAGGACTTCCAACCAATTAGTGATCAAAATCATAAAAGAACTAGCTAGGAAATTGGGCGTGTATGCACACGATACACCCAATGCAATATGCATAGGGAATAGACTTCATCGTCATGGCCATTTATCTACTTAAAGATACGACAAATTAAAGGCTCTCTAAATATAATATACTGAAATTGAGGTTAATTTTTCAGTGGTATATTTGGTAAGCGGTCTAAATCACGATAAAAATTAGTAAATAAAATATTTATTTTAGTTGCTATCGACAAGTGATTTTCGCAAAAAAAAAAAAATTATTTCCACTCAATACACATTTAAAAGTGAAAAATTGTAATAAAGTAATTGGGAAGAAATTCGAAATTGAAAAACTCATAACTATTTTACCATTAGGATTCACCAGATAAATTATACCCAAAATTACCTATAAATTTATAATCGTTATTACTATAAATTAGTATAAAAAATACCCATTGTGCGCTAAATTTTTCTTAAACTGCCAATAAATAAGCAATCCAAATTACCTTTTCTACCGTTAGTGGTGGAATTAGCAGCCACCAGCGGCGGCGGCAACAACGGCAACGAGTAATTAACGGCGCCAATATAAAACGTATAGGTCTCGAACCGAACATGGCAACTAGGCATCAAAATCCGGGCACCTTTCATGGTTTCCAATTGTCCGATTCCTTTGTTCAAGCATAAACTACAATCTTTGGGCGTCAAATCAGGCGTACACTGCTCCATAGCATACAAAGTGACCGATCTCGTAACATTCACCATTTTCGTAGTAAATTTCTTTGTTGATCGATTATTAGCCGTCTCAGCCACCATAGCCTTCATAGTCTTCCACATGATCCCAAAGAACTGCGTTTGGTTCCCTTCAAATCGTTTTGCGTTCATAAAGGATGAGAAAGGATCGTCGACCATTTTTCCATAAAGGGACTCATTAGAGTATCTTACCATGCACTCGTCGTAATATATTACTGCGGATTTTGAGGTGGGGCAGTTTGTTTGTAAGCCGGATGTGGCGGCGGTCTTAACGCATTCGCCACACCCGGTGATGTTCTGATCACCACGGCAAAGAAACAGGCCGTAGACGGCATCGTTCGTATCGTTTGCGATGGAGGTGATATAAAAGCCGCCCGGGGGAAAGGGATTAGTGGTGGCTTTGGTCGAAAGAGAGCTAAGGAGGGTTTTGAGGTTGGTTTTGTATTTGCTGTTGGGAGCAAAGGTGGAATTTGGACAGTTCTTTTCTAGATAATGCGGCATAGAAGTAGTTTTACGTATAGTGGATAGAAGAAAGAGTGAAAAGAATAAGATTACATTAAGTGAGAAGCATCTCGATACTGCCATATCTTTTTTCTTTGCTTTTCCTCTCGCAAGAGCGAAAGAGTGGAGTAGATGGGTTGGGGATGGGGATGAAGGGAAATGAGGTCTAAGATGAAGCAGAAGTAGTGCTGAAGATTATGATAGATAAAAAAGAATTAACGATGCGTTTGGAGTAGTCTAGTAGGCTAGTATTTAATTTTTTTTTTTTTTGGTGTTGAGAAAAATCACAAGGAAAAATACATAAATAATATAGATGGGATTTGATCAAGGTTTTGAGTACAATTTTTTATAACTTTAATTAATTAATCTAGTTAATGTCTACACTTCACGAGTTCATGTAATTTATGATACATAAAAAAGAATTAACAGTGCATTGGATACCTAGTACTTAATGTAATTTGTTTTTTTTATGTGTTGAGAAAACCATAGAAGCAAATGATGTAGATGTGATTCAATCTCATGTTTTCGGTATCATTCTCAAAGACTTTAACCAACTAACTTAATTAATCGTAATTCTTAAGTGTAAGCCACAACTTAAACTATGGGTTCGCTTACAATGAATAACACAGATAAAATGACATGATCTATTCTTTATTTCATGTTTGATGATATATATAGTTCCCATGAACCATACGTGTTTGATTGCAAAAAATAAAAGAAATTATAGAATATAATATTATTATTTTATTTTATCTCTAGTGTGATTAATGTCATATCTTGCACCAAAACTCATATTTCATGATGTGGTTATATCCGCTTAAGGTCGTTGTGTTGGTTGCACTGACTAAGGGCCTGTTCTCTTCGGTATAAAACAGCTGAACTGAACTGAACTAAACCGAATTGATCTGAACTGAACTGAATTGAACTGATCTGAACTGAACTGAATTGAACTGAACTGAATTGAACTGAAATGAATAGTGATATGCGAGAGTAAAAGTATTGTCAAGAGCTGAACTCAACTGATCTGAACTGAATTGAATTGAACTGAACTGAATTGAACTGAAAATAAGTTGGGGAGAACAGGCCCTATGTCATAAATGGTTATTCACGCCGATTTTGCCAAATTTTTTAAGAAGAGGATGAAATTATGCGTGTGCAATTGGATTCTGTTTTAGGGGAGGATCCTTCCCCTCTATTGGTTAGAATTCATGATGAATCTAAAGGTATGTTTCCGTTCTTTATATAATTATAACTAGTGAGTGTCCCAGGCGATGCTCTGGGTTGTTACTTTTTCCAACTTTTTTTTGTCAAGTTAGGAAAAATTGACGTAATGACATGATAAGTAATTGCATGATTTTTGAATATAAACCCTTAAAAGTTTGGGGATGAAAGTAATATATAACTTAATTTTCTATAAGGAATTGACGTAACAGTTTATGTCTGTAATAGTCTCTTGTTGTTATCATAAAAATGTTAGCTATCTAACTACTTGTGCAAATCTTTTAATGAGATATATTAATAAGACCTTATGATATATTTTATTTTGAAATACTAAACAACGGTGTTATGTTGGATTAATGGTTAAGCTTCCACTTTTTATTTCAAAGGTCACGTATTGATTATCAAATGGTGACTCTGATATAACACCTAAAAAGAGGATATCGGGTTTTTATGTCCCGCACAATGATTTTGTTTTTTTAGGGGAGCGTAATTTAGTTGATATTAGTATATTACACAAGATATAAACAACAAATATATTTGATATATACAAATAGTGTATACATCAGTAGTAGCTTTTATTTAATATTATTTTTATTTATTAGGAAAGATAATTGGTCCGAAAACTAACCTCTGCTAGACTACTAGCCTGTCGGGCACACCAGCTAAGAGGTTGGATATAAGGCTAAACAGCCCAGAAGTAAATTCTCCAACATATTGTTCGGATGAGGATTTGAACCCTAGACAATGTTTTAGAATTCGGGATGGTACTTCACTGAGCTACCACCTCTCTTTCCATTAATAGCTTTTATAATTTTGAGAGAAACTGACAAGTGCTTTTGGGATTAAACGGGTCAGTTTTAGTAAGTTATATATCTTGACAATGGTGACAAAAAAAAGTCGCCAATATATATATATACATGAATAATACATAAATTAAATACAAATTTGTAGCAGTCTCGACTTGCTGAGATAAAATTTTGATCTAAAAATTAAATTAATATGAAATTTTCATGAAGTGAGTAGATAGTATACAAGATAATTAATTATAAGCAAAAGGAACAGGCTTTTAAGCTTTGCTTTATGAGATGTTTTGGGTTTAGCAGGAGCAGATCAAAAATTTTAAAATTTGGGGTCCTAACTAAACTAAGCAAATAGACAATGATCATAATATACAAATAAGAAGTTGAGTTTTCACGATAACAAAACCAAACTTTATATTATTCGAATAATTATTTATTAGAGATGCCTTCACTATATTGATATTTCACTACTATCTCCATTTTTTGTAAATTCAAAATATTGACTTTTACAATCATATCAAGATACAAATTTTACCTTTAATATCTTCAATTATCTGTTACTAAAATTTATAAGAAGTTGATATAAATTTAGTGAATATAGATAGTGACATATCCAAATTTTGTACATAATAAAATTTATATTTAAGTATTTGCATATAATTCTTGATCATACTTAATACTCCCTCCATTTCCTAAAGATCTTCCCACTTACTGTTCCTACAGATACCAAGGAAAATCAAGTTGTGTGGGGCATGGTGTGAGTAAAGTAGGAGAGAGAAAGCGGTTAATATAAATAAACAAATAAAAAGGGGTTAAAGTAGGAGAGAGAAAGGGAGTAAAATTGAATTAATAATGTAATGGTGGACCATATGATAGTGACATGAGAGGGTAAATAGGGAAATTTGTTTTGCCAAATAAGGAATAAAGCAAAAGAGGGAAGATCTTTTGGAAACACCCTTAAACGGAAAGAGGGAAGATCTTTAGGAAACGGAGGGAGTATATCAATAGTGAATAGAGTCAAATTGTTGCAATTATTTGAAAATAAAAGGACAATTAATCGTTATTTTGCAAGAAAAGAACTTAAAATTAGAGTAAAAACTTAAAAGGAAAAAAGGAAAAAATAAAAGTTGAATAATTACATTACACAAGCACATAAACCCTAGCCTCCCCCTCTCTCTTTTTTTCTCTAAAACCCTAGCCTCCCCTACTCCTCGTTCATCAGTTAGGGGCTGCCATGGATGATTTTATACATGGTAAGCCCCCTTTTTCCTTTTATTTTCAATTTTTAGTTTGTTTCCTTGTTTGGTGGAATAAATTAGTATCTCTTTATGAGATTTCTTCAAACCCTGTTATGGGGTTCTTAGTCTCTGTTGTGGAGATCTCCTTCTCCCATATGGGAGTTGTGAGTGTTATTTTTTTTGTTTTTAGGTATGAGAAATTGTTCATATTGGTTGAAGTTCAAGACTCAACATGAATATATAAGAATCTCGGATGCGGTTAACATGGCTCGATCAAGAATGATCTTCCCAAACTATGTCAGAATGATAGACTTCCGCATCAATAGTTGTTTGATTCAGCAAATACAAGGAGGCTGCGCTGTATTGCTCGACCTGGTTCATTATAGTTTTTTCGAAGATGAATTTGATTTAACCTTATTTAATTGTATCTTGTGTTTCTTTAATATCTATTGTAGATTTCGTTTGACCTTCAATTAATGAAATTTTTCTTTAAAAAAAAAAAAGGAAAAAATACAAGGAAAGAAAGAAGGACAACGCCATCAAGATAACAAAGAAAACCAAAAAGAAAATTGGAATTGCTGCCCAGGAATCGAACTCGCGTTTAAATGCATGTAGTTATTAAGTTGACCACCAGAGCAGTTTTCCTTAAATTAAAATTATGCGCGGACATTGATATTAACTGTGTAATCGGATTGACATTAATAGTAAAAATGAAACATAATTCTTTTTGGTAGGGTCTGGGCCACCCAGACCCTAATAGGGCCGCCATTGGTTTACAGTATAACTATTGATGGATGTTGACAATCAAGTTAGGCTCTCTAAATGTCTTGCTCGTTGGGAGTAGCTTTTGGGCCAAGGGATTTGTTGACTATTCTTGTTTCACATTCTTTGACGTCGTCAACTCCTCAAGTGCATTGTCGTCTGCTCTATGTATCTTGACTAGTAACAGACTAACAGCACAACCCAACTTAAATGCACCTTGACTTATGCTCCTTTCGGAAAACATTGATAATCTAGCTAAGAGTAAGATCACTAGATAGGTTGGATTGACCCGCATTGTTAGCCATCTGTATGACTCAAGTAAAAAAAGTAGAGTCCACTGATCTGTTGAAATAAGAAAAAACATTGACATGTTTGAAAATATGCACATGTATTTCATATCTATAGCATTATTTGACAACTAATTATATTAGTTGATTTAAATTAATTGGCTGGCTTCGTTTAATGTATAGAAGTATTTGATTGGTAAATAGTTATAGCAAATTGTACAAGCATAATTGTCAATCTACCTTCCCATGCTCAAATCTCTCAAAAAAGATCATTTTACCATCTTTTTCAATATTAGTGTTCAATCCAAACAACTCTTCCAACTTTTTGTTTACCCTTCTTATATACTCAATCCTTTGCTTACTAAAAAGAGTCCAACAAGTATCTCCTAAAGTCAAATCATTTTCAACCAATAAAAAATAAAAACATTTATTTTTCAATTTTCATAAACCCCCTAAAACCCTATGTTTTTAGGGTTATTATGATAGAAACATTTTCATATGACACAATAGTTGTACTTATATATACCAGAATATCTCCGAACATGACCCTTGTTTTCTCGTTAAATAATGTAACTACTATAGACAAGCATATATAAAATAGGAATATTTGTGACAAGCATGTTAAATATGGGTTTAGACCACATCCATCACAAGGAGAAAGAGTCTACTTCACAAGACAAAGCAAGTTTCACCTAAAAATCATAGGCTATAAAGGCAGTATCCGGGATAAAGTGAACCCATCTCTCCAATAGAGATACCAAAAGGGACAACCATAGGGACATCAACCACGGTATGACAAACGGATGTAATGACAAGTCTAAACCGGCTACCATCGGCATTAGCAATGGTTATTTCACTTAGGTTTCTTCCACTGAAACACACTGAGCTAACAAGGTCTGAAGCATCAATTAGAGATCCAAGGCTCAGATAGTAAGTCGTGAGAAACAAGCCTAAGACACTAGTATCCCCTTACTGTTAGAGCACAACTTTCACAAGCCCGTTATTTGCCACTTGCGCGACCTTTGAAAGGCAAGTCCTCTACTTACCGTGAACTGATATCCCGGAGTCATCATCCACCGCAACTCTAGGGATCCTCCGTACTCGATCAGTATATGGATTTCGAAAGGCAAGCTGGTTACTAAATGCATGTGCATCTTTCGAAAGGCATTCCGCTTATTGATCATCAAGCACTATATGGGGCCCCATGTACCACCATGCACTATATAGGGCCCAACTATTCCATGCACCACAAGTGCGTTGTGCATCGTCAAGCACCATGCAAGCATTATTAAGCATCAAGCACCAAGCAGCATGGCCCCTGGACAGGCCTAGAGCATCGTCAATACCTACCCACTAAAGAGGCTTAAGGGTGAATAAGCTTCTGCCCCTGTGAACACACTTTTGACAGTAACAGGATATTGGCATTAAGTTTTGAAAATGATATAATAGTGCCCACTTATTTTGGCATGAATCTACTTTATAAGACATACACTTAATTTAGGTATTTTTTTTCTAGAAAAAAATCAATTCTTTTTGTGGAAAATGGGAAAAAATAGGCAAAAATTAGCTAAAAATAGGGGGAAATTGGGACGAATTTGCAAAAATATGTTTCGACGAATCATTCATTCAATTTAACCTTTTGAATGGGGAGGTTATAGAAGTGGCTTGGCCAGACATCCCTCTCTCCACTCCTTTCCCCCGTCCTCAAGGTTGGGTGTGTGCCTAGCACACGAAAACCTTACTCCCTACTCGTTGAATATTGATGAAGATCGTTGTCTCAACGACTTCCATAACCTTTCGACAAAAATGCTAAGGTCGTCAACTCCAGTTAATCACGTGTCACTAGTTGTGGCCCTAGTCACCTCATTCAACATGTTCTACTTTACTATAAGAGACTTCCCAATATTTAAGGTGTCCTTACCATTTGCTCTGTATTGACTCTACCTTGAGTCGCGACTTCAACCTAAGCAAGGTCACAATGTCGCAAGTCATTTATCTTAGCTAGGGTTCTTTTATCGGTAATCATGATACGCCAAAATCAGTCAACCCTTGTCGAGCCCTTAGTGTCATAACATGAATTTAGTTATCACTTTTAACCAAGATCCTTTATACAAATGAATATAACATTACTAATCAATTTTGACCAAGATCGATCTAAAAAAATATGTTTGATGAAGTGGCTACAAAGTACGAAATAAGATAATCTTTCGGTTAAATAGAAGCCTTTATCTTATATTCGGAATCAAAATTACGTTGGCGGTATCAACATTATCCTTCTCGAATTGCAAATTCAAAAAGGAAAAACATATGTCAAGTTAAAACTCAATTTTATCAGGTTTTATTAATAGTATTTGGCAATTGTGAAATCCAGTTAGATTTGCATGTGTGATTGGATTGAAACTTTTCTAGAGACCTTTCGTAAAAACCTATAAGAGAACTGTAAGAAGAGAAGGGGAAGAAACGTAATATTCATTCACCATCAAACGTACATATAAAAAGGGTATAAAAAATAAACCAAAATCAACTACTAGCTACAAACTAGGAAAATGATTCCATAAACTTAGTTAGTGGATAGTCATATTAAGTAACTAAAGCATTCTCCTCGTGATTAGGTAACATTAATTATTTCCCAACAAACTAAATATAGAAAGAACTAATTAATGACTTTGAAGGAATATATAATTCCAACAAAAAATACACCACCTTCTTTCAATGTTAAAGTTTTCAACAATGTGATTTCTAAAATTCCATCTTTTCATTGACATGCTTGATTTCTGACGCACTTCTCACCACCAAACTTTGTTAATGCACTTCTCACCAACTTCATTCTTAACTTGTTAATGAACATTATCATCAACACTCAATGTAACACACTTTGATGTTGTCTTGCAAATAGACTATGTCAACTACTACAACCTCGAAAACCGTTTATGCATTGATAATGACTTCCACTATTTTTATATTGCCAATTATCTGGCTTATTTGTTATGACTGCCCTTTCGCCTAAAATAACTTGTCTTATCCTATTTTATTGGGCTGAAAAGGAACCTATCAACACATCAAAAATGAAAAATAATTACTTGCACTAGTCAATCACAAAAGCACTGAAAATATTTTTTAATAATTTTCTAACATGATATCACTAGTGGAAAAAACCCCACCTGATGCGGTCAAAAGTGGCCTTTCAGATGCGGTTTTGGTCCGCAACAGGTGGGCTCGCAGCAGGTGTGTAACACATTCTGATGCGGTCCAAAACCGCATCAGAAATGCACAATCCGATGCAGTTTTTGGGGAAAACCGCATCAGATTAGATTAAAATCTGATGCGGGTTTCCCCAAATCGCATCAGATTGCGGTCTTGGTGCCAAGGTTTTGGACCTCTGGGGATACAATCTGATGCGGTTTTCTCCAGAACCGCATCAGGTTTTTAACATATATATATATATATATATATATATATATAATATATATATATATTATATATATATATATATATATATATATATATATTATATATATATATATATATATATATATATATATTATATTTATATAAAGCTTGTATGTAAACATGCCTTAATTAGAAAACATTTCACGCACGCGTTGTATAAAGTACTCAAAATGGTATTATTATATATAATATTGATAATGTACTACACATGAAGTTATAAATAAGCACAAAAATAAAAAATAAACATATGAAGTGAGTGTAGCTAGTAACATAATCCTAACAAAAAAGCTCAAAGTCGCGACATCATCCTCACATGCAAATGTCCTTAAGGTAGCGTCCTAGCAAATCCCGAACCTCGTTCATCTCGGTGGTGGTGAAAGAATCCTCCCTTGGCTTGCCCTTGATGAACACCTTATTGTCCCGATCACACGTATGCATGGAGCACCACCAATCAGCGACACGGTCAACTTTGATAGATGTGGCGTTGGAGGTAGAATCCATTGTCGTAGAAGGGTAAAATTTATCGTCAATCCACGTTTGTCTCACCCTCGCATAAGTGTAGGAACCCATATGATGGTAGTGGTTCCTCTGTCTTGTACTCTGTGCATGTTTCTCATGCTTAACCTATAAGATAACATGGTTAGTTTTAAAACATATCTAAATTGTACTTAAAGTAAATATGCAAATTCTAATATAGCTTAAAGCACAATCTACTTACCACCATCCCGGGCGTAGTATTTTGGGCAACAGATGCCTTCCAATCTTCTCGTTTTATATGTGTCCAAATCTCAAAAAGCATGCTATCCGGTTGTCGTGAATCATCATCTCCAATTTTCCTCTTCTTGTCATCCTCTTTCTCCGTTTCGAGATCCATCCACTAACTAGCTTGCTTTTAAAAGCTCTAAATCTTTCGGCCACTGCGGATAGGAACAACGCCTTTTTAGCTTCAGTAGGAGTAATATGGCACAAATTCTATAGAAACAAGAAATAAATTAGGAGTTAATTTACTTATACATATACATCAATGCAAATGGGTTTCTAAATACAAAAAGAAACTACATGGAACATGAAAAGCAAAAATCGGCCTGAATTGACGTTTACTTACCCAAAATGAGTTTCTAAGTATATGAATGGCTTTTAGTTGACTCTAATGGTTGTATATGTTGTTATAAGAGCTACATATGTCCTAACATGTTACTAAATGCTTGAAATTAAGTGCATGGAACATGAAAAGCATAAGCGGCCCGAATTGGCTTTCATTTACCCAAAATGGGTTTCAAAGCATATGAAGTGACTTTTTTTGACTCTGATCTAATGGGTATATATGTTGTATTTATAGTTACATATGTCTTAACATGTGGTTAAATACGCGAAACTAAGTACATGGAACATGAAAAGCAAAAATCGACCCGAATTGACTTTTACTTACCCAAAATGGGTTTCTAAGTATATGAAATGGCTTTTAGTTGCCTATAATGGTTATATATGTTGTTATTAGAGCTAAATATGTCCTACAATCTTCTAAATACCCTAAAATAAGTACATGGAGCATGCTTTGCTAAATGTTAAAAAGTTAACTTACACAAGTGTCTTCCCTAATGATTTCTTCATTGCTTCGGGCACATCTTTCCACTTTACTAAAATGTCGAGTTTGCGCATACAAAACCCAATATGCTGCCCATACTTTACACGCCACTGACCACAAGGTTAACCCAAATCATCATACTCGAGGGTCATTTGGGTCTTAACATTCAAACCCTTATTCGCACCTACCTTTTCGCTTCTTTGTTGCAACACTCCTTGGAGTTTTGGTTGAAACTTGCAACTCTTTCCCGATTTTTTTGGGTGGCACACTGAGCGACGAGACAGCTGGATAATCTTCCCGGTTGTTGTTAATGGGGGGGAGCATTATCTCCTTGCTCGTCAAGGAGGTGAACCTTGCGCATTTCCTCATCTTCCAAGCGCTTCTCCTCATCATACGCTACATCTTTCGGTTCACCTTTCCTCCTCCTTATCCGCATCATACTCGTCATCATCAAATGACTTATCGGTTACCTCGTCATTTTCTTCCTCCACAATCACATCATCTAGGACCATGTTTGAGAATCCTGAAATATTTTTTTTTTGGTAAAGAGTAAGATATATTACCAATCATGGAAAAACCATCAGAAATACAAACATAAGCTACTCACAACTCAACACCAACTACAAACATAAACAACCACCAATACTACTACATCACCAAACTACCACACTAAGAAACAATTAACTTGAACCTATTAAACTGTATCTTCAAGGAGCTGGAGCCAGTCCTTATCTTCAACAGGCCATCGTTTTTGCACGCCACACCACCTCTCCTTTGATTTTCTTCACAACTTGACTAGGGCAAGGTACAGCATCTTGCCACAAAGTATGGTTCCTTGCAGCCCATACATGGTACACCACAGCAGCTAAGGCAGTGTAACAGATCCTTTGCTTCTTCTTACTACTGTACTTTCTTCCCCACTTTTTCCACCCAACATAGAGAGACTCCACCCCATGAGCTCTAATGTTAAGCCAATTCATCACTTGATTAGAAACTGCTTTGCTAAAAGGACACTGGAAGAACAGATGCATACAGGTATCCTGTCCTTGATTACACAATAGACATTCAGTTGTATTTACACAATAGAATCCTGAAATATTTACAAAATGATTTTAGAAACGTACAAGATCTTCCCCTAGCCCCTATGCACACTGCCCCCCTCCCCCCACCCCTACAACACGCTCCCACACCCTGTGCACACTCCCCCCTTGCACTGCCCCCCTCACTACACACACCCTCCCCGGCCCCCTCAGTGCACACACCCCCCTTTCACAATCCCTCACTCCCTTGCAAAGTCCCCCACCCCCACTCAAAACTAGAAATAGGCCATAATGAGTTTGATGTACCCAAATCGGTTTCTTCCATCATGTGATCCAACTTTAAGTGACTCTAACGGTGATACATGTACTAATAAGAACTAAACATGACATTACATGAAACTAAAAGTGAGAAATTAAAGAATTTTAGCTTGAAAAGCCGAAATCGGCCCAAAATGACATCGACTTACCCAAAGTGGGTTTCAATACATGTGAAGCTATTTTAGTTGATTGCAATACATATATAGATACTAATAAGAACTAAACATGCCATTACATGCAGCTAAAAGTGAGAAATTAAAGAATTTTAGCTTGAAAAGCCGAAATCGGCCCAAAATGACATCCACTTACCCAAAGTTCGTGTCAATACCTGTGAAACTAGTTTAGTTGATTGCAATACATATATAGATACTAATAAGAACTAAACATGCCATTACATGCGGCTAAAAGTGAGAAATTAAAGAGTTTTAGCTTGAAAAGTCGAAATCGGCCCAAAATGACATCGACTTACCCAAAGTGGGTTTCAATACATGTGAAGCTATTTTAGTTGATTGCAATACATATATATATACTAATAAGAACTAAACATGCCATTACATGCAGCTAAAAGTGAGAAATTAAATAATTTTAGCTTGAAAAGCCGAAATCGGCCCAAAATGACATCCACTTACCCAAAGTTCGTGTCAATACCTGTGAAACTAGTTTAGTTGATTGCAATACATATATAGATACTAATAAGAACTAAACATGCCATTACATGCGGCTAAAAGTGAGAAATTAAAGAGTTTTAGCTTGAAAAGCCGAAATCGGCCCAAAATGACATCCACTTACCCAAAGTGGGTTTCAATACATGTGAAGCTATTTTAGTTGATTGCAATACATATATAGATACTAATAAGAACTAAACATGCCATTACATGAAACTAAAAGTGAGAAATTAAAGAATTTTAGCTTGAAAAGACGAAATCGGCCCAAAATGGCATCTACTTACCCAAAGTGGGTTTCAATACATGTGAAGCTAATTTTGTTGATTGCAATACATAGATAGATACTAATAAGAACTAAACATGACATTACATGAAACTAAAAGTGAGAAACTAAGTCAAGTGACCTTCAATTTCTCTGTGAATTTAGTGAATAGTGAATGGGTTAGTTGCATGGTTTTAATATTTCAAATTTAATTGCAAAATGCAAATTTAGTGTACTAGGACTTATTGCTGCGGTTTTGGACAACAACCTAGCAATAGGTTATGCTTTTTTAATTAAAAAATAAACCTATTGCTGCTGTTTTGGTTTAAAACTGCAGTAATATATTAATTACCTATTATTGCCCCCTTAATTGCTGCGCGGCCAAACTCTTTTATTATCTCAAATTCTTTTTTCCAAAATCTATATTAGAAAATCTGAATTTATAAAACTACTTTGACACGTTTTATCAAAATACGTTTTATTTAAAAAATCTTTTATAAAAATGGTTTTTATCAAAACACGTTTTTATTTAAAACTTCGTTTTATTTCGAAAATTAATTTCCATTTATATAGACATATAATATTAATATAATTATTTATTTCCTTAACGCTAAGAAAATAATAATTATACTAATTTTATATTTCTATATTTAGCACATAGCATATCACTTAGGGCATGTTCTCTTCGGCATAAAACAGCTGAAATGAACTTATCAGAGCTGAACTGAACTGAACTTATCAGAGCTGAACTGAACTGAACTGAACTGAACTGAACTGAACTGAACTGAACTGAACTGAACTGAACTGAATTGAATTGAATTGAATTGAATTGAATTATATTACATTTAAATAAATTGAATGTAATAAATATATAAATAATATTTTAAACAATAATAATATGAATATTAAATAATAATTATAATAATAAGTAATAATAATGTATAATAATAATAGTAGTATTTTGAATATTTTTAAATGATAGTTATAAATAATAATATTAATAATCATAAATTAATAATAATAATAATAATAATTAATGATAATTAATAATAATTATTTTATATTATTTGTATTAATATATTAATACTTGACGATGATATATAATAACAATAATATCTAAGAAGTAAATTAATATTACTATTTTAATAATTTAAAAATATTTAGTAATAAAAATAATGATTGGGTTGGACCGCAAAAATTACATCATAAACCGTCTTGACGCGATTTGATTGGTTTATGGGCTAAAAAAGTGGGTTTATTTGTGCTTTGACCTAAACCATGTTCCTCCTAATAATAATAGTAATAATAATTAGTAAAGCTATAATAAAAAAAATATATAGAAACAACAATAATAATAATACTTAATAGTAATGATATATATTTAAATAATAATAATAATAATAATAATAATAGTAATTAGTAAAATAAATTATACCAACATAATAATAATAATATTTAACAAAATGGTTATAAAAGAATAGAGCTGAACTGAACTGAACTGAACTGATCTGAATTGAACTGAACTGAACTTATTGGAGCTGAACTGAACTGAACTGAACTTATTGGAGCTGAACTGAACTGAACTGAACTTATTGGAGCTGAATTGAACTGAACTGAACTGAAAATAAGCTGGGGAGAACAGGCCCTTAGTTCAAGTACATTACATTTTTGCATAAAGTAACTATACTTAGAACTATACACTTAGACTTCAGTCTTGATTCTTCATTTCTTCAAAGTCTTCATTTGTTTATTCCTCTTTCAATTATCTATTGCAAACTTTCATACTATAACATATTATATTAATTTTCATCATCAAAACACAACATGTATATGCACAACAGATCATCTGATAGGCACATCCTTATGACTGTTGGGTTCATTATTAGGGTCATTGCGCAGCTAGTGGGAGTATCGGTTAGGCTCAGCTGTTGCACGCTCTCTTAACTTGTCTAGGAAGTACTAGTCTTCATCAAGTTGAAGGAGCAATGGATGCTTTGTCTAAGGTATGGCTTAGTATTAGCTGACACTCAAAAGTAACTTCAAATTCTTATGACAAGTAACAACACCCTGTATTTGCTGTCGCTTCCTTTGTTTGGAGATCTTTTAAGGGTTTTTTTTTATCAGAAAGGACCTAATAAAATACAAGTTTTGTGGGAAAGGACCTAATAAATTTTTTTATCAAAAAGGACCTAATAAAATACTTCGGATTTTGAACACGAACCACTTTATGAATTTCCGACCAAATTTACCATTTACCGACGTTGACCCTTTTTTACCCCTAGTTGACTCTTTAATGTTTTGTTCCTATTTTAACTGACCCAAACATATTGAATTCTCACACTTTCCTCCCAACAGCGCAATCTCCATTGAAGGGAAACATCAACCTATTCGATCTTATCCTGCAACCTTCATCAAATCCGAGGTATGTTTTGCTCTTCAAATTTTTCTCTCTCAATGTTTAAGGGTTTTTGAAATTTAGGGGTAATAGAAACAGAACATTAAAGAGTCGACTAGGGGTCAAAAAAAGGTCAATGCCGGTAAATGGTAAATTTGGCCGGAAATTCATAAAGTGGTTCTTGTTCACATTCAGAAGTATTTTATTAGGTCCTTTTTGACAAAAAATTTTTATTAGGTCCTTTTCCACAAAACTTGTATTTTATTAGGTCTTTTCTGACAAAAAATCCATCTTTTAATGCTTATTCATAGTCTTCTTTTAATGAATGTTCATACTCTCAGTCTTTGCTACTGACATAGTAAAACATAATTGATACTTTCAGAAATATGAAGCAACCATTTTAGAGAGAGTTTAGAGAGGAAGAATCAGAGAGATTTTATTATGTAATGAATAGAATCATTTGTAAGGATACATGAGTATTTATATACAGCTTACAAGGAAAAGGAGAGTAATAAGAAGAGAAAATAAATTAGTTATAACTAACAATTTGTTAGAATAACAGACTTCTTGTAACAGAATGTAGCTGAGCTGGCAGTGCTGAGAGTGTGTCGGTAGATAGGTTAATTGGATCAACCCTTCTAACACTTTATCACGTGTGAAATGGCAATCAATTTCTATATGCTTTGTTCTCTCATGAAAAACTGGGTTCTTGGCAATATGAAGTGATGATTGGTTATCACAGTGAAGGACAACTGGTTTAAGATTAATGACACCAAGTTCTTCTAACAGCCTTACAGTTCAGGTAATTTCAGATGCAGCAGAGGCCATAGCTCTGTATTCTGCCTCAGAAGAAGACTTTGAAACAGTACCTTGTTTCTTAGAACGCCAAGTAATAGGTGAATTACCAAATAGAAGCACATAGCCAGTGATGGATTTCCTGGTGTCAGTACAAGCAGCCCAATCTGAATCTGAGTAAGCTTGTAGTTTAAGAGTATCACTTGCTCTTAGTAGAATGCCCTGACCTTCTGTATGAGAAATATATCTCAAAGTGTGGATGAGAGCATCAAGATGAGAAGTACGAGGCTGTTGCATATACTGACTTAAGGACTGAACAGCATAGGAAAGATCTGGTCTTGTATTAGTGAGGAAATTTAGTTTGCCAACGAGAGACCTGTAGAGTTCTGCATCCTCCAATAAAGAACCTTCTGATGCATATAGTTTAAGATGTAAAGGCAAAGGAGTTGAAACTTTCTTGCTGATGTCAAATGGACAATCTGAAAGGAGCTCTTTAGTAAATTTCTTTTGACTAAGAACAATACCTTCAGGAAGGTAACCCACCTCAATACCTAGGAAATAGCTCAATTCCCCTAGGTCTTTGATGCTGAATGCTTTATCTAGATGTAGTTTCAATGTAGTAATAGCATCTAAGTCAGTGCCAGTTAAGAGTATGTCATCAACATACACAGCAGCTATACAAATTTGAGATCCTTTTGTTTGATGAACAAACTGTAGTCATTTTTTGATTGATGGAAGCCTTGAGTTTGAAGAGCACTAATCAGCTTGGCAAACCATTGCCTAGAAGCCTGCTTTAAGCCATAGAGAGACTTG
Organism: Beta vulgaris subsp. vulgaris; assembly: GCF_026745355.1. Lineage (NCBI taxonomy): Eukaryota > Viridiplantae > Streptophyta > Magnoliopsida > Caryophyllales > Amaranthaceae > Beta > Beta vulgaris. The sequence goes on from NC_079209.1 coordinate 16,448,469, forward strand.
GTAACCTTGCAAGTCTTATTCAAGGGATTAGGAACACCTTCAGGCACTTTCATATAAACTTCTTCAGTTAGCTCTCCATGTAGGAAAGCATTGTTGACATCTAGTTGAAAAATCTTCCATTGTCTGCTGGCAGCAAAAGCAATAAGACACCTAACAGTTGCCATCTTCACAACAGGAGAAAATGTCTCCTCATAATCCACTCCATACCTTTGGTTATACCCCTTTGCTACCAACCTAGCTTTGCATCTTTCAAGAGTACCATCCTTCTTTAATTTCACTTTAAAAACCCACTTAGAGCCAATTGGTTTCTTCCCTGGTGGTAAGTCAACAAGATCCCAAGTATGTGTGTCAGAGAGAGCTTGAAGCTCTTTGTTCATAGCAGCAACCCACAAAGGATGTTGAGAAGCTTCTTTATAGTTAAGAGGTTCTTTGATATCACAAAGATGAGAAAGAAAAGCTTTATGAGGTGATGGGAATTTGGTATATGTGACCAGATTACACCAATGTGATGTAATAGAAGAACTAGATGTATTGCATTTATAGTCAGAGAGGTATGAAGGTGGGTGTGAAGGCCTAGTAGACCTTCTAAGAGATGGTTCAAGATGATATGAACTGAGATCAACAACAAGAGATGAAGAAATATCATCGGGATTAGGGACAGAAAAATGAGAATCATGAGAAGAAGTGGAGGATGGTGAAGAAGAGTCTGGTGGTGTAGAGGGAGTATGAGAAGAAGGTGGGGAAGAAGAGATATTAGTAGCATGGTGAGAAGGTGGAAAAGAGATATCTGGGTCTATATAAGGTGGTGAAGTGACAGTAGGAAGGTAGATATGTGATGTAGATGGGGTAGAAGTAGGATGAGCAGCAAGGTGAAAGGGAAAATGATGTTCATGGAAGGAAACATCTCTAGATGTGAAGATTTTATGGGAAGCAAGATCAAGAACTTTATAGCCTTTTTGATGTAAAGAGTAACCAAGGAAGACACAGGGAGTAGCTCTGGGTTTGAATTTAGTTCTATGAATTTTAGTGGTAGAAACATAGCAAAGACAACCAAAAGTTCTCAACTGATCAAGTTTAGGAGGTTGGTTATAGAGTTTTTCATAAGGGTTTAGGTTACCAATGCTACTAAGAGGCATTCTGTTTATAAGATATGTGGCACATAAAACACAATCACCCCAATATTTGTCTGGAATCATAGACTGAAAACTAAGAGCTCGACCAACTTCCAATAAATGTCTATGTTTTCTTTCCACTACCCCATTTTGTTGGGGAGTATCACTACAACTGGACTGATGAAAAATACCCTTCTTGTGATAAAAAAGCTTCATTGCTCCTTCAACTAATTCTTTAGCATTATCAGACCTCACAGAAAGAAGATGAGAGTTAAATCGTGTTTCAATGAATTGAGCAAATTTCTCAAGTACACCAACAGTGTCAGTTTTATTTCTTATCAAATGAACCCAAGTAAACCTGGTGTAATCATCTACAATAGTAAGAAATTGATTACAACCACTGTGAGTATTAACACTATATGGACCCCATACATCAATATGAACCAACTCAAAGGGTTTAGTAGTCTTAATGCTACTAATTGGGAAGGATTTTCTAGGTTGTTTAGCTTGAGGACACACCTGACAGATGGTGTTATGTAAAATATTTGATATATCACAAGAAGGTTGAACAAGCTTTAGTCTATGAAAAGGTAAATGACCTAATCTCAAGTGCCAAAGTTTGGCATCTTGTAAAACAGAAGGACTAGGTTTATTACAAACAAGAGAAGTAGGCTTGCTCAACTGTTGAACTTCAACATTGTATAAACCATTCTTCGGTTTACCAAGAAGAGTTGAGGGAGGTGTCTGAGAATAGTCCTGAATATAACAAGAATTATCAGTGAAAATCAGTTTACACTTCAGATCATGGCAAAGTTTATGTACTGAGATCAAATTGAATTGAAAACCAGGTACATGAAGCACATTATGAAGAGTGATTCCATTACTGAAAGTAATAGAACCTGTGTGCATAATTTGAACCTTACTGCCATCAGGAATAGTGATGTGATTATTAATACCAGTCATACTTTTGTAACTTGTAAACCAATCAAGGTGAGCACACATGTGATCTATTGCACCACTATCTAGCAACCAACTTGAAGAAAAACTAGATAATAAGCAGACATTACCTGCAAGTAATGCATGACCAGTGGTATCTCCTTCAGTGGGAGGAACAGAGGATTCAGGCACTTGTTTCAGCAAGCTCAAGATATGATTATATTGTTCTATAGTGATAGTATTGGAGCCTTTAGGCAGAACATCATCAGTATGAGTGTGTGAAGCAGCAGCTACTATTCTTCTGTCTTTGTTACCCTTAAAACCAGGTGGATAACCATGAACTTTGAAGCATCTCTCATAGCTGTGACCAGGCACTTTATAGTGAGTGCAATAATAGTTTGATCATGGTCTCTTATTGCCTGTGATATTCTTGCTCTAATTGTAAGATTTTGGATAATTTCCATGTTGCTGAGGAGGTTTATAATAGGGCTTCTTATCAGCAAAGAAGGCCATAGATTCAGTGGAATTAGAGAGAGTAGATATCTATTTGTGTCTTTCTTCCTGAGCAAACAACCTGTATGCTTGAGCCACAATTGCCAGTGGTTGCATCATCAATACATTTCCTCGTACAGCAGCAAATTGTTCATTCAGTTTCATCATGAATTGTAAGAGTCTTTGCTCTTGTTGTCTCTGAAATATCTTCTTAGTAAGATTGTAAGAGCACTGATTATAGGTGCAAGTTGGAATAGGATGTGCATCACTGATGGCATCCCATACAGTTTTGATGCTGGTGAAGAATTCTGATACACTTTGTGATCCTTGTGACATATCTGCAAGCTGTTGCTCTAAGGAATATACCTGAGCCATAGAAGAATAGCCGAATCTTTCTTCCAAATCTTTCCATATTTCTTTTGCAGTTTGAAGAAATAAGACACTCTTAGCAATAATCTCATCCAGATTATACAACAACCAAGAACATACTAAGGCATTACACCTTTTCCAAGCCTTATGTTCATCAATTTTTTCAGGTGGTGGTTCTTGAATATCACCAGTCACAAAACCTAATTTGTTCTTAGCTGAGAGTGTCAAGATCATAGATCTTTTCCAGTTTGTGAATCCTACTCCATTAAACTTGACAGAAACAAGTTGTGCAGTATTTGAATCAGATGGATGAATATAATACACTTACTGGATTTTGATTCATCAGAGGAAGTGTATTTGAAGATTAATTTTCAGTTGAAGGCATTTTGAAGCAGTTAAAGAACATATATAGGAAGCATTAATTTCAGATGAATAAGAGAATGAGAATGAATAGAGAATGAAATGAGTTTAGAATAATTTGCAGAAGACAGAAGATCTTAAGATGAAGAGATATTGACAATTAATCAATATAAGCTAGAATTTTATCAAGAATCAGTGAATTTTAGAGAGATTTAGAGATGTTAACAAGGTTTCAGCAACAATTTTACAGAATGTGAACAAGTTTTCAAGAAATTTCTTGATGAGTTTTCAGAAGATTGAATCGCAGCAATATATCAACTAATTCAATCAACTCAGAGCAAAAAAAAAATCGAACAGAAATTATAGATTCAGAGATACCTCAATATGATGAACTTATTCATCTATGATTTCCAGAAAAAATGCAGAGTTTCCTGCTCTGATACCATGATACTTTCAGAAATATGAAGCAACCATTTTAGAGAGAGTTTAGAGAGGAAGAATCAGAGAGATTTTATTATGTAATGAATAGAATCATTTGTAAGGATACATGAGTATTTATATACAGCTTACAAGGAAAAGGAGAGTAATAAGAAGGGAAAATAAATTAGTTATAACTAACAAGTTGTTAGAATAACAGACTTCTTGTAACAGAATGTAGCTGAGCTGGCAGTGCTGAGTTGTAATAGACAGTAGCTTCAATAATAATACTACGCATGCAAGACTGGTTACATCATTTTTACTTCATATGACATGACTAATTGTTACTTGTCTTATTTTCGTAACCGCTATAGGTCAATAGTGCTGGCATTCTTGAGACTAACCTGAATTTTTGTGCTTCTTCTAAATACTAGAGAATGCTGCAGATGAAGAACTTATTGAATTAGTTATGGGGAGGTGTGTTTTCAGGAGAATACTTTGGCTTGGTGGTTTGAACTATCGCATCAACTTGCCATATGACCAGCACAACAACTAATATCCGGAAAAAGACTAGTCCGAATTGGCATAATATGGTCAGGTTTCAGGTTAGATAAATTACTCCTTTAGTATTTTATCAAAACCTGTATGTGTAAATTATTTTGAAATGTGTACTTTATGAGTTTAATGTTACTTTGAAAACTGACACATGATGCAATACTAATTTGTAGTTGTTTGGTCAGTTAAGGAATTATATACTATCATTGGTCGGCTCACTTCGTATAAATACTGTAATTAGTAATTGAAAATGTATGACTAATTGCATTTTGGATTACTCGAAATGTGCTTGTTTTCGTCCTTTGGTTTTTTTTTTCTCAACTAGTTCACTTTTTTTTTTCTCAACTAGTACATTTTTTTTGTTTTTGACAAAGCAACTAGTTCACTTGTTCACAGGTATCAGCTCATAACATGATTATTATAAAGTCAATTTTTTTTGGCCTTCTACATTCATTTATGTGTTAATTGTCATGTCTTTGTTCGTCCCAAATGATGACTTTTAGTATTATATCGTAATCAATAAGGGTCAATTTTATAGTATGGTTGTGAAGAGTACTACACCAGTAATAAATTATTCGTAGTGTAAAATTATTATTTTTTATTATAAAAATGCTCATTTGTATCCCATGGAACCTAACATGTGACGCAAATGACTTTTTTTATACGTAAATATGACTCATTTGTGTCACATGTAAGGTTACATGCGACGCAAATGCCTTTTTTTACGTATAAAAAAAGTTATTTGCGTCGTATGTAACCTTACATGTGAAGCAAATGGCTTTTTTTATGTAAAAAAAATGCCATTTGCGTTGCAACGTTATCTAACATGGGAGCAAATGCCTTTTTATACGTAAAAAAAATCATTTGCGTCGTATGTAACCTTACATGACGCAAATCACTCATATTTTGCGTCGAACACTAAATTGACGCAGATAACCTATGTACTATATATTTGTGTCGAGGCTTGTGGCCTTAGACCGGGAACTGACACAAATGAGTGTCACGGATCCGATGGAAATCATCTTTTTTTGTACTAGTGAATGATTCTGTTAAGGCCACTAATGAAACATGCCATAGTTTGCTCATCTCGTTCTTGCACATCCAGCTTCATTATGAGTTTTTCAAACTCATTAGTATATGTTTCAACACTCCTAGAACCTTAATCTAAAAGATGAGAGTTGATTATAAAGATCAGGGTATAGTAGATGGTCAAAATATCTCCCTCATAAGCTTTTAAACTTCTCCCAACTACACACCTTACTCTTTCTCTTTCGATTTCTAAGGAGCACTACATTCTCCCACCATAATGAAGCAAACCCCTTAAGTTTTACTACTGCCACCTTGAAATACTTCTCATCATCATAGCCTTTCGTCTCAAAAATCTACTTACACCTAGTAACCCACTCCGAAAATGAAACTGGATGAAGGTAATTTCCATCAAATACCGAAACATCTAGCTTAAGGTCTTTGAACTCATCCCTTGGAATAGGTGTTCTTCTCCTCTTAAAGGTACGTTCAAACTCTTCCCCACTAGTATCATAACCTCCCCCATCTTCTTCTTCCTTTCTCCTTGGAGTTTCACGCCTTCCCCCCACTTGAAGGTCTCTTAAGTGAGTTAGATTATCTCTAATCTGGTCCGTGAGTTTGTTCAACTTTGTTCTCTATTCCAACCAACCTTGCTTATTTTAAAGTCGTGCTTCTCCTAAAGCTTATATCTTGCCCTTCCTCCATCTGAAAGAAACAACACAAAACTCACCAAAAGGTTGGATATTTAGAGGTTTAAAGGTTTTTGATTTAAACGTTTTTGTACCTATGTGTTTAGGCTTAAGGAAAAGGTTTAGGAGGTGTGTTTAAGATACTAAATGATACATATTGATTACGCACATGAGAGTATTAGTTGAGAGAAGTTAAGAATCCGTGTCAAAAGAACTAAAGAAACAAACTCAGTTTGTCTATGACAAACAATCACCACATGTAGAACCCAAATAACCACCACTCAAAGCTAAAACAAGGTGGAACAACTTGTTTTACAGCTACTTCACGAGCTCAACTCTCACCTCAATGAATGACAAGCAAACACCAAATAGTTCAGAGATACAAAACCAAACCCGGTTTTGGACAGAAAACACAATTGTTTTTAATTAATAATCCAAGCTGAAATTTTACAAGAAAACAGATAACTATTTATATTACCATAAGTCAAAAGTCCACGACCAACAAAGATCTATAAATACTATTACAATAAGTTAAGAGTTGGAAGAGTTATTTAACCTGGTTTTAAGACCTTTCTCCATCTTTCTGCAAATCTCTCATGATTAGCTAATCCAACGTCCAAGAAAGTAATGGGAGGGTTTCCTACACTTGAACATATTTTCATTCATAGGTCACACGTCCCAAAATGTGGAAAAATGGTTTTTGCACACTCATTTCTTCTTTTGGTTCCAGCAACCTTTGTGGACTTTTCTTCTTTCTTCAAGCTAGGAAAGTTTTTTGAGTGGCTTTTTAACAAGAAGCCGCCTCATGGTTGGTAAGCAATTAGCTTAAGCACATAGGTAACTAAGCACCTTACGAAATTCAGAAGAAAATTTTAACAAAAAATTACAAAACTGGTTCTAAACACCGGCTAAGTAACTAACACTCTATAATACTTACTGCTAATTAAACCTAAACACTGAACTTCTAATGCATTGTTCTCATTATTTACAAGAAGATTGACAGTAGGATTAATGGAGTTAGATGCTCCTGCATCATATTTTATGTGCTAAAATGATGAGTAGTGTTTGGGGGAGTACCTAAAATAAAATTTCAGATGGTTAAAATGACTTAAATGATAAGTTAAATTTTTTACGTTTTCGAATTCAAAATCAGGTAGCTAAATTTCTTGTAAATCTTTTTAAAATTTTGATAACAAGTAATTTGCCAAAAATAATTTATCAATTTAAGCAACTAACTTTGCCAAACAACAGTCAGTCCGATTTCTTAACAGTTTCAACACCTTATTAGTTTCATTTTTATTTTATTAATTTCAATTCGCTGATCAATTTCAGTTTATTTTCAGCTAGTATTGTCAACCAGAACCGCTCTCTTATACGTTTCAACAACTCCCTTATTAGTTTCTCCTTCTTTTCCGAGTTCACTCATGGTACACCCTGGTGTACCATAAACATGGTACACCCAAAGGTACTTTTGTAATAAATTAGAATTTTAGGTGCTCATTTGACACCAAATTTGTTCATATGGGCATTTTGCTCATTTTACTCATTTGCTCTTTTTGCTCATTTTGTTCATTTTTGTAATAAAGGTGTTTGCTCATTTTCTTAAATAAGTAGAAATGTTTGCTCATTTGTTCATTTTGCTCTTTTGGAGAAAATAGTCTTTGATGTACCATGAGCATGGTACACCAAGGTATACTATAAATATTCTCTTTCTTTTCCACCCTGCTTGCCAAACAAAGGCAATATATTATTCTATAATTATAAAGATCTACTTCATTAGGTGACGTCTTAGTAAATGATATACTTATCAATTCATTATGCGTTGTCGTTATTAATGTAGTAGCTTCTTTTACTTCTACCACATTTTCTGATTTTCACATATGAAGGAGGGGGATGCGATAATTGTGAAGTGAAATCTTAACTTTACTTCTTCCCTACGTTAGTAGTTGCTCTTGCAACAATACATACTACTGGTGATGAGTAAAAAAAAAATCTTATTGCCAATTTAAAAAGGCATAATCAGGCTACTTTCGTATATGTTATATAATTAAGGTATAAGAAACAATAACATATGAAAAATTCTTGTATTTTCAACTAGCATAGCCTAGATAAAAACCTAAAAGAGTAGTAAATTGTATATCTTCAACATCCATTGTCTATCTTGCTTCAACTTCAGTCACAGATATATCATTTATTGACAAGGGCATCGACTTACTCGTCGATTGATCAGAGCCAATGCCTTTCACATAGCTTTTGATAAAGAAACCTGGTTGTTGTGGCATTGGGAGGGTGATTGAGTGACTGTCCAACATAAGCACTGCTGTCGCCATTGTAGGTCTGTCATCTATTGACTCTTGAACACATAATAGGCCAAGGTGCATACATCTCATAACTTCATTAATTGGGCATGAATCTTTTATTGATTCATCCACAAACTCCAAAGGCATCCCATCCCTCCACCTTTTCCATGCCTGCATATTCAAACATCAGATACGTTCATTACATCATTGTATCATTTTCTTATTTCATGGCAAAGAAAATGAAGAATTCGAGGAACTCACGAAGCTTAGGAGGTCCTCAGCATAGCCTGATTGGTAAAAGCTACTGTTCTTCTTGCCACTAATAGTCTCCAACACGAGCACTCCAAAGCTATAGACATCAGACTTAATAGAAAATTGCCCGTGCATTGCGTATTCAGGAGACATGTAACCACTACATGCAAAAATTACAATGGAACACATGTAATACTAGTATTTCTTTGAATGTACTATTTTATTTTCTTTAAATTTGAAGAAGATGAAAAGATTGAATATACTTACTAGGTCCCCACAACTTTACTTGTATTTCCTTGAGTTTGATCTACCCCAAAAATCCTTGCCATGCCAAAGTCGGAAACTTTAGCGTTCATTTCCGAATCTAACAACACATTACTTACTTTAAGGTCGCGATGTATGATTCTAAGCCGTGAATCCTGGTGGAGATAGAGCATTCCTCGAGCAACCCCTCCTATTATTTTGTATCGTCTTCCCCAATCCAGTTGTCCTTGTTTTACAGGATCTGTGGGTTTATGCAGCACAAAACTAAAAATATATTACTAGTTCTTAATATCAATAATTCTACTTTGAATAATTAGAACAGCAAAATAATTCTACAACATGATGTTTTTTGTGATGCTATATAGCAATTACCAAAAAGAAATTGATCAAGGCTTTTGTTGGGCACGTATTCATATACGAGCAACTTTTCTTCTCCTGCTATGCAAAATCCCAATAGCCTCACCAGATTTCTGTGCTGAAGTTTGGCCACTAACAAAACCTCATTTTTGAATTCTTGTACACCTTGACCAGAGTTCTTGGACAACCTCTTAACTGCTATTTCTTGGCCGTTTGACAATGTACCCTAGGTGAAACAGATAACCGTACCAATTCATAAACTTAGAAAAAGGTTACGGTTTAATAATATAAGAAGATTCTGACTCTTCTTTGTTATCATTTTCTCATGCACATATGTATTAACACTGAACAACATATAATTTTGTTATAGGTATCCGATAAGAAAACATTTTGAGAGCCATGTTATATAACCATATATAATGACTATGTTTAATTTAGGAAAAATTGTCAGAAACTACCTTTTAAAGACACTTTTTCTAAAAAACTACCTTATATCACGTTTATTTTACAAAACTACCTTATAAGTGGAAATTTTTTAAAAAGCACTACCAAATATAAAATTTACTAACCATGGTCAAAATTTTTCTCATTGTCAAATTCTCACTGCAGCATTTTTCACTTTCTTTCAATTATTCAAACGAGGTACACGAGCATCAAATTGCATCTAGGTCATTAAGACAAAGATCCATTTATTGTAGGTTGGGTAAACAAATTGCCTTTGAGCTCCAGGCTATGCAGCAAACAAAAAGTTTGGTACATTAGTAATGAGAATATGCTAAATTCAAGCATATAACCATTTGCAAGCTAGTGAAAGCTTCTATGACTCCTTTTATCACTTGACAAGGAAAAGCAACTACTATATGTAAAATTATCAATGTTTGGGTGGAATTCTTACGCAGATGATAACCCAAAATAAATGTCGCTAAAACAGGGTCTAGATGTATGTATCTTTACACTATTTTGACATCGGAGAAACTTACAAAGAAAAAACCCCAAACAAAAAAACTCTTAAAACCTAAAGGTAGTGTCCCTACAACGATATGCTAAAACACGAGCCTCGGCCACTTGCCCTTTTGGAACATGAACCACCAGACAAGAGGCAAAGCTATTAGCTATCTTTACACTATTTTGAGAGAGACAAGATGTACATCTAAAACACTGCTAGACAGGCAAGATATAGACGTTCAAACACCATTACACCAACACATTTTATACCTTAATAAGTAAAAAATACAATTAAATGGAAGAACGAAACAACTTTTGCAGAAGACCATTAGAATCTTTTGAGAATTTCCTAAAAATCTTAATTTAAACTCTCAAGTAGAAGAATGAGATAATGAACTTGATTAGAAAAAAAAAAACCAAACATTGACGTTTTCTGTACAATCATTCGGCCAACTTTCGGTTCTCAAACAGAATAGTTAACCATGGTTACTAAACTTTACATTTGGTAGTGCTTTTTAAAGTTTTTCCACTTATAAGGTAGTTTTGTAAAATAAATATGATATAAGGTAGTTTTTTTTAAAAAAAGCGTCTTTAATAGGTAGTTTCTGACAATTTTTCCTTTAATTTATTTTGTTTACCTTAAAGACTCCCCCAAAACCACCTTCGCCCAACTTATTCTCATCTGAAAAATTGTTTGTCGCAGTTTGAAGGGTAAGCAGATCATATTGCAAGGACTCAACTTTTGTGAAATCTTCACCTACAAAACCATGGTAAATTATAAAACAAAGTTAAATAACTAAAGACGTGAGAACAAGGACAAAAACAGGATAGCACTTGTTCTGTTAAAAGTAATTAATAGATAAATATAGCTCAAGAAACTTATTTTAATCTTACCATATCCTGTGGGTACAGAATCACAATGCTTTGCTCTCTTCTTAATGAAACATACGTATATAGCAAGTATTGCCAATACGATCACAACTATAGGAGCAACAATGGCAATGATCACCTTGGCTGATACCTTCTTTCGGCCTGCATTATGTTTCTTCACAATTAACTTAAATGGAATTTTGCTTTATACTGGCAACATAATACCAGATTGGGGAGGAAGATTAAAATTAGAGATTGATAGAAAAGCAAGGATATCGGCTTGTGTGAGTAGGAAATAGAATTTTTTTTCATTTTTTTCCCATTGCTAAGCCTGAGTCTTGCATAACCCCGACCCTACTAACCATGGTTTATTTAGGTCTAGAGTCCTAAGAGCTGGCGAATTTGGATCCCAAACGTTTTCAATGACCTCCACAATTTTGCACTTTTTACGAGCCCATGATGATGCGAGGTCGTCTCTTGTCACAGATAACAACTATAGACTCTCACAATGTATATATAAGAATATGATTATATGAACCCCTTAAATCATATTCAAGGCTTAACACTTAAACTATATCTAATCAGTAATAATCCTAGAGCCACTTACTCACTTATAGATGAATCTGTTCGTAAATGATAAAAATCTAGATCTTCTTTCTTTGTCAACTACCATCCTTATAGATTTATGGCTACCAATGTTCAATTTCCACTACTAATATAATAGTAATTTATACTTCTCTGATTTTGGACTACCGTCCACATAAATTTACGAAATTTTTTGTTAGTCAGTTAGGATTCTAGACCTAAATACACCATAGTTAGTAGCAGTTAGGCAAAACTTAACAAAAGTATTAAAATTAAACATGAAATTAACATTTAAGCCTCATTCATAATGCGACTTTTGGGTAAATTAGGAAGTATGAGGATTAAAAATGGAAAAACAAAGAAGTTGAATCTACCTTTGCAAATCTCAAGAGTAGAAGCCTACCATATTAGAAATTTTACAATTTTCAATATGTTATTGATACTTCACATTTAAGAACAAAAAGAGATGGAGGCAATATGCAATAATTTCATATAGTTTTCTTAAGGAGGACAATGTCTCACTAAGTCAACAATCACTATAAATATGAATGAGAAGTGCATGAATGTTTAATTTCTAATTAATGATATGGTTGAAGAATAATTAATAGCTACTAAACTTCCATTGTACTTCCTTGTCTCTAAATAGAATTCTCATTTATGTTGGGCACAATAATTAAGGAAAAATTATAAGTGAGATTTTAATTGTATTAAATCATAATTTAAAATTGAAGTTCGTACACTCTTACTGAATTGTTTATTGAGAAGGTAGAATTTGGAAAGTGGGTAATATAATGAAAAATGAAAGCTAATTAAAATCCTTCCTCCGATCTATTTTCAATGGAACATTTGGTGAAATTACATTATTCATTGATCAATTTTGACTCCCATTCATCGCCATTATATAGAGAAAAACATAGTTAAATGGGATCTTGTTAGATTCGTCTTGATGCATATTATCAAATTATAACAATTTTTATTTTTTACGTGTGCACAACTAAAGATATTAATAATTAAAGAAGTGTGTTGAGTTGTGTAAAAAAGCAAACGTTTCATTTAAAACGAAACGGAATAATTATTAATTTAATTAGTGGACCCATACTAAAAAGGAAATGAAAAATTTGTTTAGAACATATATAAATATAAAAACGAAAACTTTATTTAAAGATGAAAAGAGAGTAATTTTTTATTATGAGCCTCAAGAATTCCCCCACCAAGTAAACATTATTGACTAGCTTCAACTTGGTAACATTATTGGGCTGAGAGTGGGAAATGACGTTGCTTTTGGACCTTTGATGAACCAAGTGGGTCTTTAGATATCCTGAGGTGTCATCTTCTTGAGGTTGCTCTTGACTTTTACAATTGTATTAGGTACTTGAATAGATTCTTGATTCATTTAACATTACTCATGATTTTTTTTATTCTAAGTATGGTAATGCCATGCAACAACAATTCATAGGTCATCATCGATGACGACCTCAAATCTACTATTTAAAATGTTTTAAGTGGCACTAGCACCTCAAGATAACAAACTTATACTTCCTCAAGAAATTTCAAATGTCTACCATCTTGGACCGACTTTTAAAAATTATAAGAAGAAATTTTCTGGTCTGTTTGGTACATGATCTATCCAGATGCCTATTATAAGTCACACATCTTCAACCCTTTTTCCTCCTTAAATTTTAATGCAAAATTTCAACAATTAATATGTATATAACTATTGATAATTAAAAAATATAAAAAATAGATATTAGAAAAATATACATAAAACGAATCTAACAAGATCCCACATAAATATATTTTTCGTCAACAATAAATTACAAAAAATAAACTAAATAAAGTTAGTAAATAGTAAAAGTCAAACAGTTATAAATAATAAAGCATATGTTTACTAAATACTTCTATCCTATAATTCCGATGTTTTATAAGTTATACTAGATATTTTGTGAAAGATAATACTCCCTCCGTCCCATAATATAGTGCTTGTTTCTTTTTTCACGGTCTCCAAAACGTAACTTTGACCTTTAATATCTTCAATTCCTTATTAATAAAAAATATAAAAAGTTGATATTATGAAACTACACATTGAGATGAATCTAACAAGATCCTACATGAATATGTTTTTTTATATATACAAATGAGAATATTCGGTCAAAGATTTTAAAGTTTGACCACCAAAAATGAAATAGGCACTATATTATGGGACGGAGGGAGTAATAAGTTTAGAAGATAAGGCTACAACGGCATAAATAAATAAATAAATAAATAAAACGGGGCATAAAGGGTTAGGCGACAGACAACCAGCCTCAATTATGAACAATATAATAAAACCATACCAATTGCCAACGACTCATCTGACATCAAACCATTAATTGCGAGTTCAACAAACCTCGCCCCGGCCCCACCAATAATGGCTTATAATATACGAGAATATCACGGCCGCTAGAGTAGGATTTGACTCTCCCACTCTCTTTTTTTTTTTTTTTTTTTCTTTTTTCTTTTTTCCCTTACAGACAGCATGGTTTATTTTCTAAACATATGCGGTAGAAAGAGGTGCTATAATTGTGTTCGGACTCGTGGTAATGACTATCAAAATCCAAAATCCAAAATCGAAAATGTGAAAATCAATTCATTTCCTTAAAAGCATGACACGTGAAACACCTTGCGTGTTTGCTGAATAAATATTTGAATTTGGATATCTGGAGTTGTTTTTCCTTATTAAACATTTACTTAATAAACTTTTGATAAGTAAATTTTCTACTAAGAAAAGTTTCATTTAGTTCCCAATTATTTTCACCTAAATTTCAGTATTAAAATATGTACTCCCTCTGCTATTATTTATTTGCTACATTTTTCAAAAAGGGTTGTTTTTTTTAATTGCTACATTTTCTTATTAGGATAGTTGGCCCACCAAAAAGTAATAGTATTATATTTGTTTCCCCTCTTTTTCCACCAAAAAGTACTAATTTTTTCTCTTTTCCCTACATATTTAATGTTAAAGGGGTCAAAAAGTACATTAAAAAAGAATGAAAATAACATCTCCTAAATTCTCGTGTAAACCAAAATGTAGCAAATAAATAAAAGCGGAGGGAGTAATTTTTAATAGAAAGAGTATGTTTTTTTATTTACAAATACAAATTCAAAAGATTCTAAGAAATCTCGTATTATAATATTTTTTAATATCTATTCCTTTTCTCAGTGATTTTTTTTTGGCTATTGTAACAAGCATTATCTAGATATATTATTAGGATATAAAAAAACATGTTAGGTAAAACATTGCTACATTAATCTCAATATCACTAACTAATATGATGATTAAAGTGATATATCGACAAACGTTAATATACAAGTGTTCTAGGTAGGCATTAGGCAAGGGAATATAAATAAAATAGATGAACTCACCATGCTCAGCAGTCTTAATGGTCGGAGACAATGAGAAATTAACAGCACCATTGTAAAACGGGTAGATCTCGTACCGAATATTACAACTAGGCTGCAAAATCCTTGCACCCTGCATGACTGAAAGCTTTTCAATTGCAGCCCTCAAGCATCGACCACAGTCATTAGCATTCAAGTCCGGTGTACACTGTTCTAACGCATACAACGTCACCAAACTAGTAAAATTCACCGTTTTTGCGGTAAATTTCATCCCGGACCGATTATTAGCTGTTTGGACCGCCATATCATTCACTGTTTTCCGCATAATTTCACCAAACGCAGTTTGATTACCATTTATTCTTTGTGTGTTCGTTAACATCACTTTAGGAGAATCATCCATTTTCCCTAAAAGAGATACGTTAGAGTATCGTACCATACACTCGTCGTACCATATGGTAGCAACGTTCGAGGTGGGACAGTATGTTCGTGGCAAGTCTGTGGTGGTGGCAGTTTTGACGCAGTCAGTGCACGAGGTGGCGTTTAGATCACCGCGGCAGAGGAAGAGGCCGTAGGCGGCATCGCTTGTGCCGTTGCCGACGGATGTGATGTAGAAGCCGGAGTGGTTAGTGGTGACGTTGGAGGAGAGGGAGTGGAGGAGGGTGTTGAGGTTGGATTTGTATTTGCTATTAGAAGGGAAGGTGGTGTTTGGGCAAATACTGTACAAGTAAGTTGGAAGGGAACTTGATTTTGGAAAAGTGAGGAGAAGCAAGATTGAGAACAGTATTAGTGAGGAGATCTTTGGTGGTGCCATGTTTTCGGGTGGAAAATGACGTTACTAAAATTGACAAGTAGTAAAAGAGGTGGCGATATATGTACTCACCCACATAGAAAACTATATGCACATTGTAGACGTGGTACGAAGAATTTATTGATAATTTTAGTCTATATGTTTTTTTTAAGGAATTAGTCCATAGTTTTATGATGAGGAGCTTATAATAAATATTTTCGCCCAAGAAAAGTACAAACTTTTCATACAGATTTTTGTCTATCGACTTATCATGTAAGCTCAGATTGGGTTAGATTTTGAACCCAAAGACTTAGCCGAAATCCTGTAAAAAAAAATGTTTTTTGTTTCGCTGTTGAAATGGTGGCGAACCTGTGGAATGTCCGTCAGTAATTAGGTGTTGGCCGAGACTGGTGAATTGTGAGCTATCCTTGTGGGGAATGCGAAGAAACTCCCTCCGACGCTCAAGTCATTAAGTGTTTGCGAAAGCTTTAGAGAGAGAAAACAAGAGAGAGAGAGATAAGCTATTTTTAGTATCTGAGAGAAATGTACCTGCAGAATAGTACCATTTGGCTATTTATAAAAGTAGTATTCATTTGACAAGATGCGTAATCCTTTAACACGTATACGATTGAGATAAGTCTGACTGGACGAAAAAATTCCCTTATTATTTTGTCCTTTTCGGTGGCCGCGAGCGTTATCCCGATCCATTACCGGGGATGGTTTGGTCCATTCTAGTGAGTTCGCATCCTAAAGGGTTTCGTGTCGGACACCAAAATGTGTATGATAGTAGACTTGGGATACTACCCATACAACTAGCACCCCAACATCATTTAGGGTTGTGACCTTTCATTGATGTTGATTTCGAGGAGGCGAATAAATTTTGCATGTTGTTTTAATAACTCTTTAATGTTGCCACGTGTTGGCCTCGGGTAAGACGTTGACTTTAAAAAGCGTAATCATTACTATTTCTGGAATCCCGCTCGTTTCCCCCCTTTTTAATTATTAAGGTATTCTCTGACGATGACACTTGGCGTGGATCTAGGATAGCAGTTGATAGGTTGTTTCATCATAACAATCTGTCTTAGTACTTAAAACACAAAATTGCCTTTTCTTTATTTTTTATTCTTTATTTCTCTTCCAAGATCATCACTTTCTTGCCCAAATCTTCTAAAATGGTGCTTTAGACCATATTTCTCTTATTGTGCTTAAAGAAGTTCGTCAAATTTTGTCACTTTTTCTGGGTTTGCTCGAGGGTTTCAACTTCTCATACCTCGACTTTTCTCCGATGAATTCTTTGTTTTCCGGCGCTGTTGGACTAGAAATTTCTCCTTTTGTGCCTTGGGATTTTCCTCTGTAACTTCAAAAGGCTTGCTCCATTTTTTCCGGCCGATTTTCCCGCAAGATTTTCTTGAGGTATCTATGTCATACCCCTTTGGCTTTTTGTTGTGTTTTTCTTTCTTAGAACTATGTCGCACCATTCAAATAGTCAAAATTTTTAGGGATGATTATATTTATGAAAGTGATCCCTCTTCTCCCTCTTGCCATAATGGCAGACAAAGTTCGTCCACCTCTAGTCCTAGGGAGGGAAGAACCCGTCTTTTAACTGACCTGCCCGTTACCCTAGATATGGCGAAGGAGCTTAGATCTAAGTTTCTTAACGACTGCTCTACCCCTGAGCAAGAAAGTTTGACTTCTTAGTACTTTTCCGCGAGGATGAGTGGTGATAGCAAGGGTTACGAGAGTTAAGATATCAAATCTTAGCTCGTCCGAGATCGCTATAGGGGAAAGCTCCAGTACGACTCCTAACTCTCGTCCTGAACCGATCCCTAAGCGGGATGATGTGGAGCAGTGGCTCGAAAACAGTGACCATCTGTAAAAGATGGCGGAATCATGCCTTACCGTTGATTCGATTATTGCCAGGTTGCTGAAGAGATATATGGATTCCCGGACGAATGGAAGGTGATAAACTGTCCGGTAAGGCACGTAACCATTTATGCCCACCATCTTGAGTTGGGCCTGCGTTTTCCCTTGGAGTTAGTGTTAGCCAAAGTTTTGAAGGCTTTCAACGTTTGTCTCACCCAGTTAACCCCTCTGACTTATGATCTGCAAATACGTTTCTATAACCACCTAACAGTATAATAAAAGATTAATTGTGTCCATAACTAACTAACTAAAACTAATTGACTACCCTAAACAATTTAATTAACAGAAAAAAATTAACAAACTATAGTTGACTGCACGTCTAAAGAATAGAGAATGAAAATGCAGCAATTTATGTTGTGTACTACTACTGCCTAAGATGTCCAATGCACAACCACTTTATACACTTTTTTTTTTTGCATATTCATCAGCCTCATTCTTTAACTATATATGGTAATAGCCACAGATATCTCGTACTTGGAAGAAACTTTCTGATTTCTGTTTTTTAAGGCAATCATCAACATCTATATACTTTTATTACTTCTTATTTTTTGGAAGAAACTTTTTGAATTTTGTTTTTTAAGGCAATCATCAACATCTATATATGCTTTTCAGGAGAGAGTTGATGAAATTCCTGAAGATTTGGGATCTATATATGCTTTTCATGGTAGTGCAAGACTTGGTAAGACACTATATGGAAGGAAGAAAGTACAACCTAGTTGTATGGTTAAGATTGATTTACATAAAGCTTATGACACAGTGAATTGGGACCTCATAGAGGAAATGATGACACACCTGAGTTTCCCTAGAGAATTCATGGGCTTAGTAATGAACTGTGTAACTACTCCCATGTATTCACTACTGATTAATGGCAGTATCGAAGGTTATTTCAAGCCTACCAGAGGACTGAGACATGGAGATCCCCTGTCTCCCTTGTTATTTGGGCTCTGTATGGAGTATTTATTATCCAGAATTTTATATAAGTTAGGAGAATTAGAAACATTTGAATCTCATCCAAGGTGCAAAGAAGTGAAGCTCACTCACATGTGCTTCGTAGATGATCTCATTATCTATTGTAAAGGGACCTTCTAATCCATATACTTGTTGTTGAGTGCCTTTAAGTTATTCTCTGAAACTTTAGGCCTCAAAGCTAACTCTAAAAAATCTGTTGTTTATACATGTGGGACACCAGAAGAGGAAGTACAGAGGATTGTGATAGCTTCAGGCTTTAGCAGGAGTAAACTTCCTTTCAAGTACCTAGGGGTGCCAATATGTTCAACGAGGATCACAAGATCCCAATGTGATGTAATAGTGGAAAGAATGACAGCTAGAATAAGAGTTTGGAGTACAAGGAACTTGTCATATAGTGCTAGAACACAACTGATAAATGTTATTTTGATGAGTTTGGATAGCTATTGGGCGCAAGTATTTGTGTTACCTAGGAGTATTTTGGAGGAAGAAAACAAAGTTTGTCGAGCTTTTTTATGGAGTGGTCACACTTACTCTCAGAAAGCAGGGTGTGTAGCTTGGGAGAACCTGTGTTGGAGTAAGAGTTGCGAAGGTTTAGGGTTTAGAGATGTTAAGGTGTGGAATAGAGCATGCCTAGGAAAATATGTATGGGCAATAGCATCCAAACACGATAATGTGTGGATCAAATGGGTGAACTCAGTATATCTCAAGGGATCCAGCTGGTGGGATTATAAACCTCAAATAGGAGCTAGTTGGTATTGATAGAGATTTGCCATGTGAAGGAAGAAATTAAGGGAATCTACGCAGAAACTGAGCTATGTTCCTTGAGTGCTTACTCCATTCAAGCAGTGTATGTCAAGCTCAAGGGGGAGAAAGAGATGGTTACATGGGATATAACTATATGGAACAGACTCACTGTTCCAAAATATAGATTCATAATTTGTCTTGCTATACAAGAGAGGCTGCAAACAACGTCAAAGCTTGCTATAATGGGAGTGTCCACTTCAGATCAGTGTTTGATATGCAACAGTGGAGCTGAAACACATGGTCATCTATTTTTTCAGTGTAGATACAATAGGGCATGTTATGATAACATTGCTCAATGGCTGTAAATTCAGACAAGAGGAAGATCACTATTTGATACCATCAGATGGATTAGAAACTGCAGGTACTCAAAATTCAGAAAACAAGTGTTGTTAACTAGAGTTGTTGTTGTGGTGTATTTCATATGGCAGGGAAGAAATAGTAGTTATTGGCAGCAACGTATACCTAGTCTTAGGTGTACAATAAAGCAGATTAGAGCAATGGTTACAGCTCGTATTGGAAGTGTGATGCCTAAAACAATAAGTAGGAAAGACCATGAGTGGTTTCTGAAATTGTAAAGGTAGGATCAATGTTGTGCCTCCTTGGTTTGCTATAGTCCAACCTAGTTGGTTTGTAACTTCCTTGGTTGGTTAGGGTGTAATGTGTTTTATGCAATCAAATCTTGTTACTTATCAAAGAAAAAAAAAAAAAACTAGATGCCCTCAAAATGTGAGTGAATATAAACCTATATCATGTTGTAATACATAATACAAATGTTACAAAAGTGTTATGTGATAGATTAGGGCAAGTGTTTCCTGATATAATCATTGAGAACCAAGGGGATTTATACATGGTAGATTTATTATACACAATATTATGGTTATTTAGGACATGGGCAAACACTATAATAGGAAGCAAGTAAGTCCTAGCTGCATGTTGAAAATGTTAAATCATATAGGATTTCCTAAGAGATTTATTGACTTGGTTATGAACTGTGTTAGTACTCCTACTTGTAATCTACATGGAATATATGTCCTGAATTCTTCACAAGATGAGTGAAAGATCTGAATTTAAATTTCATCCAAGGTGCAAGGAGATGAAATTGAAACACATGTGCTTCCTTGATGATCTTATTATGTGTACTAGAGGTGATTTTACTTCTGTATACATGTTCTTCAGTGCTTTCAACTATTTTCTACAATTTATGGGTAGAAAGATAATGTAACACAAACTCACCTTTTTGATGTGGAATGACTAAAAGTGACATACTTCCTCCGTTTCAAAATAGATGCTACATTGTTGACTTTTCCACTATTCATGAATGAGGTTTGACCATGCATTATTTACTATTAGGTAAAATCAAATGTTATAATGTAATATGTTGTTGGATTTGTCTTAATGTATATTTTCAGAAAATCAAAATTTTATACTTTACTCTAATACATAATTAAAGATATTAGTAGTCAAAGCAGTGCCTCGACAAGCGTTTTAGTCAACAATGTACCATCTATTTTGAAACGGAGGAAGTATAAAGAACTGAAAATGTTTATAGGTTTGTAAGAAGCAACTTACCATTCAAGTACTTGGGGGTACCTACCTGTTCAAGGAAAATCCCAAATGCACAATGTGAAGTTATAGTAGAAAAGATGACAGCTAGAATAAGGATTTGGTATTCTAGGAATCTATCATACTAAGCAAGATCTCAACTTATAAACTCAGTTCTGATGAGTTTACATAAGTATTAGGCATAAGTATTTGTTCTTCCCGAAAGCATATTGCAGGAAGTAAATCACATATGGAGAGCCTTTTTATGAAGTGGTAATGCATACACTAACAAACCAACTGATGTAGCTTGGGATCAGTTATGTTGGGGAAAGATTGTGGTGGCTTGGGATATAGAGATTTCATGATGTGGAACAAATCTTGTTTAGGGAAGTATCTGTAGGTTATTGTTTCCAAACAGGATAATGTTTGGATAAAATGGGTCAATATAGTATATCCAACAAGTAGCAAGCTGATATTGGAAGAGAATATGTCAAGTCAAAGAATGAAGTAGAGTTTTACTCTTAGGCTGAGTTGAGTAATCTGAGAAAATATATAGTATTTAGGAGGTTTATGAGAATATTAAAGGTGTAATAGATAAGATACAATGGGATAAAATGATATGGAATAGGATGTGTGTTCCCCGGTATAGATTCATCAACTGGTTAGATGTAAATACAAGTTGCAAACTACAGAGAAACTGGCTCAAGTTGGAATAAAGATCTTACTGACTCATGTTTGATCTGTTCTAAAAGTGCTGAAACACTCATCTCTTTTTCCATTGTGACTCCAGTGATCAATGTATGGTGAAGATTCAAAATTATATATAGATTACAACAATCAGGAATACACTACGGACTATTCTCAGATGGATAGCATGTTACAAGGAGCTAGTCTAAATTTGTGAAGCAAGTGAAGTATGCTGGAATTGCAGCTCTAGTTTACTTCATCTGGAGGGCGAGGAATTTGGGATATTGGAATTACTGTATTTCTAGCATTGCTCATCTAGTTAAGCAAGTTCAATATAATGTAAAGCTGAGAATTAGAATATTTGTGCCACAAAAAATCAGTAGAAGACATCAACCTTGGTTTGATACTCTATAGTTTGAAGTAAAAGTGTTGTAATCCTTTCTATTAGTTTTGCCTCCTTGGTTTAAAGGGTTCGATCTAGTTGGTTCGTTTATCCCTTGGTAGGTTTAGGTGTGAGATGTTTGAGCAATGAAAATCTTACTTATTTAGCAAAAAAAAAAAAAAGAAATTTGTTATATAGTACATTATCACCGACACCAGTTTTGTTGGAGCACCTTTCCACACAACCTTGTGAAGCACTTCTCTTCACCATGATGCACATAATCATCATCAACCACTTTCGACATGGTGGTTTGCTTTTCATACTCTCTTTTTTTAACTCATAAAATAAAAGATGGCCTACAATGGCTTACTTCCCATTCTCTATCTCTTTAGGGTCTAAGCGGGCTTTAATACCATGTTGAAATTATAATAGAAGAAGCGAGACGGGAATAAAAAATACTTTCATTTTACTTAACTATGAAGTACAACGTTAGAATATATAGTGCATAAATAGAACAAAACAAAGCTAAAAATAAGGAGCGTTACCCATGATTTGATGATCATCTTCATCCCACTACTAACCTCTCAACAACCTAACATCCACCAAATACTAGTTATAAGCAACAGACTTGACACGCGACTTTTGAATTAATAAAATAATTAATAACGCATTTTCCTATAAATAAGGAACTACTTTGAATCATCACTCAACATATCTAACATATTGACAGTTTTTCCCACAAAGTAACTCTTTTATTATACTAGTTTATTATACTAAATTTTCACATATTAATATAGTTATTTTTTTTTGAAATAATCACCCTTATTTGTTTATATCCACTTCTCTTTTATATTTTTTTTCGATATATTAATCCTTTTTTCATAAATAACATGTACTAGTACTAGGTAGAAACTAATTTAGTATGGACAAGGTCCATATAAGTATTTGACAAGTATTTGTGTTTCTTTGCAGAAAATAGTAACTCAGCGATGCTCATTATTGCCATTGTCGTCTCCCTTAGAACTATCTTGCTCTCATTACTTGTTTTAGGCATTTGTTGCGCCAAACGCAAAAAAAGTTAAGTAGTACAACGTTGCTTTTCAAACTGGTAAGCTAATATGTTTTATCCATCTAATCAAGAGGAGAGAAAAATTATGAAATAAAGATATGATAACTTTTTCTCGCTTTGATTGGATGATGTCTTTTCCTTTTTAATAAATGATTGGATGATTTTGAAGGTGAGGATTTGTCAACGGTCGAGTGCTTATAATATGACCTAGTAATGCTTCAATCTGCAACAAACTACTTTCGTAGTGTTTATAAGGTAAGGTACAATTGATAGAGTATTAAACTATTCTCTGGTCTCCGACCATCAAGCTTATGCTTTTGGTTGAGTTGATCCTTTTATCTTGGTATCAGAGCCCATGTTGTTGGGCCTTTCATATTGGGCATTTGTGTCATGCAACTGGATAAGTCCCTCTATTGGATGATCATTCCCAAACAGGATTGTCTTACCAGTATGCCTTAATTCTAAGGACACCCACATGTGAGGAGGAGTGTTGAACCCCATATATGTTGTGCACATGTGAGTTGTCCTACATTGGAGAAAGAGGAGAGAAAGTACCGCAATATAAGCTAGAGGAGCTACTCCTACTATTGCCAATTGGTTTAAGTATGGAACCTTCTTTGGGCTTGTATTTGGACCGAACTCTCCTCCTCCATACTGGGTTACCCAGGCCCGTTTTCATTCATACCAAATTTATGAAACAATGTATTTTGATTTTGTTACTTTTAGAACCAGAGCGTACATACATTATGACAATAATGATGTTGGACGTTTATGTTCTTCTCAAGGGTACAATTCTATAACAGTAAAAAGGCTATCTATGAACTCTAGTCAAGGATTTCAACAATTCATAAACGAGGTTGTGTTGGTTGCCAAGCTTCAACATAGAAATTTGGTGAGGCTACTAGGATTTTGTGTGGAAGGTCAAGGAAAGTTAGTTGTTTATGAATACATGTCGAACAAAAGTGTTGAGAATTTGTTTTTGTATATATGTTCAGTTTCATCTTACTATTTCGACTTTGTATATGTTCCATTTTATCCAACCTTAACTTTGACTTTGTGTATATATTCCATTTCATCTTATTGTTTTATCTTACTTTCAGCATAAAATTGTGCATTTGCACTGTATATATATAACTATACTGTATCACCTGCAAATCAAGGAGTACTTAACTAGGCAACACGTTACAAAAATAATTGCAGGCATATCACGAGGAATGCTTTATCTCCATCATGATTCACAACATAGAATTATACATCGAGATCTTAAGGTTAGCAATGTCCTAGTGGATGCTGATATGAACCCCATGATAGCAGACTTGAGCATGGCAAGGATTTTTAGTGTGAATCAAAGCCTCGGCAACACGAATAGAGTTGTTGGAACATATGAGTATAAGCTGAAACTCTTCCTTACAAGTAGTTAAATGTAGGATTATATGTACTATAAGCAAAATTTCATGAATGATATTCTTAAGCACTTAAAACAGGATATCATGCATCAACATTCGTGAATTCTACAAAGCTCGTCAAGATCCCGGAGATATAACATGAATTGGGATTCCTCTACTTTGTCCACCAACCCGGATCAACACTCAACCAATGCTGCGGTTGGAAGGATGAAGGACTCTTCTTTTTCTAGAGTTAATATTACTTGACTTTGAGAGAGAAAGAGAGAGAAAAACTAACTGACTATATTTTCTGGTTTCAACACATAATTATAGGAATAATTAGGTTAGAAAACCCTCCCCATTTCTTCCGCTTGGCTGGCCATTCTAGAGTTCATTATTTGTGGGCTCTAGGTTTTTTCTTTTGTTGAACCAAATTGACTTAAGTGTGACATTGTAGGATCCATTTAAGTGGGCTTCGGGGATTATTACTTACTAACCCAAAGGTCTATAGCATTCTCTAGCAAGACTTAAATGAACTTTTTATCTCCATAATATGATTCATTTTATATTTAATAATTACGTTAGAGTTGACGACATAGTTCCTTCAATCTCCCACTTGTACGAGACGAGTGTACAATATTCAAATTCCTTAAGTCTTTCAGTGTCTAATTTGATAGTATGACCATACTAGTCTTGAAGTCATTCATTGAAATCCGAGTTCGAATTGACAAACAAATGATCATAATATAATCCATTTGAGCATGACCATGCAATTTTCAATTTCCACTCTCCAATGGGCCAATGCATCCATCCTATCTCGTATAGGAGGACTTTTTAATCTTGTGGCAACCAAAACTCACCCATCATTTAGCACCACCTGAATGCTGCCTTTATACTCCTCTTTCGCTCCATGACGTTTGACAACATCAATGTTATACCAATTATTAAGCCAAGTACTGTTCCACTCATGTCTTAGGAATCCACTAATATAATTATGAAGTTATTGAAACTTCTAAGTAGGTCTATTCGATCATGTATAACCTATACATATCCATATGATTGACTAAACATTTTCATGTTCCCATAGCCCATGAAATGACGCTATCAATCAATCTTACATGCTAATATGTTAATAAGTCATTTATGTCCAATTTTAATGATTTAGATTAGGAACACTAATATTCTTTGAATTCAGTTCACTTATGGTATCAAAACACATATTTGTAAACCATTGAGTTGAAAATATATTTTGGACATTTTATTTAACACTAAACCAAAATTAAATAAGATAAAGCACTAGTAGAATAATTGCTTGTTGCTGCAATTTTACCCATACGCAGCAATATATCACGTAAAAAGAAAAGATAAAATATTAAATAAAGATATGGATGCGGTTTCGGGCTAAAACCGCAGCAATATGGTGTAAACAAGAAAATTTTTGAAAAAAGTTGACTATTTGACCTGACATATTGCTGCAGCAAAAACCACATCAATATTTTAAAATAATATTTCAATATATTGTTGCGGTTCTTGACAAAAATTGTAGCAATATCATTAAAAAAATATTAAGGCGCCTCTTTTCCTTCAGTATATAAGGCGTGTCACTTAGGGTTTTTTTTCCTCCTTTCATCTCTCTTAGGCAGTTAGGCGCCACTTTCCCCCTTCAAATCTCACACCTCACTCTCTCATCCTTTCTCTCCTCTCACCTCTCACCTCTCACCTCTCACAGCTACATCGTCTAAAGATTTTATCATCATCGAACGCAGCAACCGCAATGCAACAAACAACTTCTCCCTCTCGAGATTTTCTACCTCCGGCGAACCGAAATTCGTCCTCCATTCTCACCTCTCTCAGCCGCATCATTTCGAGATTTCTGTTTCTTTTTTCCTTTTTTTCGTTTTTTATCTGTTTGTTGCTTTTTTTCCTTGTAGATCGTTTTTTTTTTTTTGCTTTTTCATTTTTCGTTTTACAGAGTTTTTTTATTCCTTTTTTTAGATCTGTTTGTCGTTTATTTTTTTATTTTCAATCTTTTTTTCCTTTTTTTAGATCTGTTTATTTTTTTTTCAGTTGCTTTTTCATTTTTCATTTTATTCTTTTGTAATATTGATGTAATAAGATTTTTCATCTTTTATATATTAATAATGAGATTCATCTCATTTTATCTTTAATTTATCTGCAAATTTAATGGATTATGAATGGGCTAGTTGTTTGGTTTTAATATTTCAAATTTAAGTGGCAAATGCAAAAAAAAAAAAAAAAATTACATGTACCAGTACATATTGTTGTGGTTTTGGCTAAAAACCGCAGTAATATACTGGATTTTTCTAATATAAAATAGTAATATTGTTGCGGTTTACGCTAAAAACCGCAGCAATATGTTGAAATATGTTGCGGTTATAAATTGCAGCAATATGTTGAAATATGCTGCGGTTAAAAACCGAATCAATATTTAATTTACTTTTACTGCCCTCTTAATTGCTGCGCGGTTAAAACCGCCCACAGGCGACTTAATAACCGCAACAATAAGCATTTATTCTACTAGTGAAGGTTTATAATTTATAAACATAAAACAGCAAAAAAATATCTCTACATTGTAACAAGTTTCTACAAACATAATACAATCTAAAGCTATTCTAAAATTTGCTTCAAGCCTATAGCCCTAGCATGACACTCATACTTGGGTTGAGGTAGTGGTTTAGTGAATGGATAAGCCATATTCTTATCCTTGTGAACTTCGCCGATTCTGACATCCTTCTAGTCAACTATCTCCCGAATAAGGTGATATTTCCTCCTTACATGCTTGGATTTATTATGTGATATCGGTTCTTTTGCTTGTGCAATAGCACCATTGTTATCACAGAGCAACTCAATCCCCTCTAGAGCACTGGGTATGATATCTAGCTCTGTCAAGGACTTCTTTATCTTAACTGCTTCCTTAGCCACTTCAAAACTGCTAAATGTTCTAATTTTGTCATAGAGTCAGCTACAATGCTTTGCTTTACTTTCAGCATTTTAGTCATCTACATACAAAACCAAGAAGACTAAAATGCTCCCACTATGTTTCTTGTAGACACAAGATTCTTTTTCGCTTTTGAGAAAACCAAATTGTTTGATTGCCTCATCAAGCCGAAGATTCTACTCCGAGATGCCTGCTTTAATCCATAAATGGATCTCTAAAGCTTGCAAACGCTTTTAGGATTTTCAGGATCAACAAAACCCTCAGGTTGTATCATATACACATCTTAATTCAATAACCCATTAAGGAATGCAGTTTTGACATCCATCTGTCAAATTTCGTAATTGTAAAATACAACAATTGTTAAAAGTATCTGAATTGATTTAAGCATTGCTACTAGAGAAAAGGTCTCATCATAGCCTATACCATGAATTTACATGAATCTTTTTGCAACCAGTCTTACTTTATAGACATAGACAAATTCATCTTTGTCTTTTTTCAATTTTAACATCCACTTGCATCCAATAGGGTTAGCCTCATCAGGCAAGTCGAGTAGGGTCCAAACTTTATTCTCAAACATGGAGTCTAAATCGGATTTCATGGCCTTAAGCCATTTCTCAGAGTATGGGCTCGTCAAAGCTTGTCATAAGGTAGTGGGTTTTGAATTTTCGAAAATCATAATTTCAGAGGATTCAGTTAACAGGAAATCAACCAACCTCTTATTGGGAATCCTTGGTCTACTTGACCTATGTGGGGCCTGAGCATCAAGAGAAATGTTCTCTTCAACTTCATTCAGATTTTCGCTTGAATTAGATTTAAGTGGTACGTTAGGAGGTTCACGTGTTGTATATGTCATCTCCCGAACTTAACTTTTGTCTTGTCGGGTCGACTCTAACACGGTGTGAACCACGTCCAGTTGTTGCTCATCTCGAATTTTTCAAAGAATTATTTTACTCTCACCTATCTTTCTTGAAACAAATTCCTTTTCGATAAAGACACCATCACGAACAACAAAAACCTTGTTCTCTTAACGGTTATAGATGTAATAACCCCTTGTCTCCTTTGGGTATCCTAGAAAGAGACATTTATCTGACTCGGGTGCAAATTTTTTGTAATCGTAAAAGCTTTACATAGACCTCACATCCTCAGATTTAAAAAAAGAAAAGTTTGGAGTTTTTGCATTCCATAACTCAGTGGTTCACTATAGGCAGAATGGTAAGAGTTTGCCATAGACAAGATAATACCAAGGCGAAAATAATGAGTTCATGAAGTGACAGTAGGGGGGAATAGACATGGAACTATGGTGAGTACACCTATGCCATCTGCTCAGAATAGTCTAAGGAGTTCTTTAGCTCCTATTGTTGATGTTCATGTAGAGGAGGAGAAAGGAGATGAAGAAGAAAGGAGAAACGAGCAGGAGCACGAACAGATGTTGAATGTCACAGGAAATGCTAAGGAGGATGCATGCCAAGTGTAGAAATCATGTGGTGAGGAGTATCATTCCACCAAATTGATAATTTTGGGTTTTGAAACATGAGAGGACTTAATAGTCCTCATAAATACACTTATGTTAAATGGTTTCTTGAACATCGGGGTATTGGACTATGTGTGCTTCTTGAAAGTAGGGTAAGAAGGGGTAAGTTTCCTATAGTTTTTACAAGGTTTGGTAATAGGTGGAGTATTGCAACTATTTACCACATTCTTGGTGGCCTAGCTTAGTTAATATTGCTATCTAGTTAGTTTAATGTTATTGTTATTGAGTGCTCAGCTCAATTTATTCATAATATGGTCATTCACTTGGCTACTGGGAAGAAGTGTTTGGTCATTATGGTGTATGGGTTTAATGAAGCTATTGAGAGGGTTTAATTATGGAAGGATTTGAAAAGGTTGAGAAGGAGTGTTGATGGTGCTTGGGTTGTTGGAGGAGATTTTAACAATGTGTTGCACCTCAATGAAAGAGTAGGTTTTGTTGTTACTCTATATGAAGTGATGGACTTCAAACAATGCTTTAAAAGATGTGAACTTCATAAGTAAGTTACTACTAGATCTTTCTGCATATGGTCCTATAAACAGGAAGGGGAATATAGGGTTTTTCTCGAATTGATAGGACTGTGGTGAATGAGAATTGAATGGGTACTTTTCCTAATGCTGAAACAATCTTCTTTCCTGAGAATATTTCAGATCATTGCCCATGTATGATTATATTGGAGAAATGGGTTGGCTCTAAATCTAACATCCGAAGGCAAAATAAGCACAAGGAAAGAACAATAGACCAGACGAACCTACAAAAAGAAAACAGTCCCATCGTAACTAGTCTTCCATAACATCAAATAAATCAGTTTCGTCTTTGGTAAATTTACCAACCGGTATAGCCATAATGTTCATCCTATTCAAGCACTTCAACCCTTTTCGAGCACCCCATAGCATTTTTGGAGTCTGATAATTCTATCACTTCATTTATGGATGATTTGATTTCTCAGACATTGACCCTTAGCTATAGGGTTTCGGAAGAGATCCTTTAGTGGTTCTTAACATAAATTAACTTAGGTTAAAGTAAATCCTAAATTCAATTATTTCTTAATTGAACTTACTCGACTTAACCTTTTCGTTTTTTTAACATGTTGAGTTAGGCTAAATCATTTGTGTGGAAGAGTCAAGAGGTTTGTCAAGAGAACATTCAAGGTGTTCCCATGTTTAGAATTGTTACAAAACTGAAAAAATTGAAGAATGTCTTGAAAGATTTGAACAAAGAAAAATTTGTTGATGTGGAAAATGTTGTTGATGAGGCTTATAAGGTGCTGCTACTGGTTCAACAACAAGTGCATGGTGATCCACATAACATTCAGTTGCATAGAGAATAGAGTAATGCTAGGAAAAAATATCTAGCTCTTAATAAAGCTAAATTAAGTTGTATACATCAAAAAGTGAAGCAAGATTGGTTGAAGAAAGGTGACTCAAACATAGCTTATTTCCACGCTTGCTTAAAGCAGAGAAGGTGCCATAACACTTTGAGCAAAATTAAGAATATGGCTAGAGTGTGGTAAGTGGAAAGTGATGATATAGAGGAGGCTTTATTGGAGTATTACAAGCAGCTGTTGGGTACTAAGAAGTCTATATCTCTTAGAGTGAGCCAGAATGTCATTCAAGAGGGGAATTTAGTGTTTGAAGAGCAACAAAGGGAACTTTGTACTACTTTTTCAAGCGAGGATGTCAGGAAGGCTATGTTTGCAATAGATGAAAGAAAAGCTTCTGGTCCAAATGGGTAGACTAGTTGCTTTTCCAAGAAGGCGTAAAGTTGTGTTGGTAATGATATTACCGAGGCTATTTCGAATTTTTTTCAGACTGGCATGGTAAGCTTTTTAAACAGGTTAACGTCTTATTCCTAAAGTAGATCAACCTGTTGTTGTGGTTCAATTTAGGCCAATTGCTTGCTGTAATGTCCTTTACGAAATCATATCTAAAATGTTGTGTGAGAGATTGAAGCAAGTGTTATCTCATGCTGTAGACCCTGTGCAGAGTGCATTTGTAGAAAATAGGGTCATTCTTCACAATATTTTAATCTTCCACGATACGTTAGAACACTATAAAAGGAAATAAATGTCTGATGATGTACTCTTAAAGTTGACTTAAGGAAAGCTTGTGAGTCCTTAAGTTGGATTTTTATTCAGGATTTGTTATTTGGTTTTAGTTTTCCTTGCATGTTTGTTAAGTGGGTCATAATTTGTATTACAACCACTTATTCCTTTTGTATTAATGGTGGTCTCAATGGCTTCTTTCCAGGGAACGGATGGATAAGATAAGGGGACCCATTTTCCACCTTGATGTTTGTTTTGGCAATGGAATACCTTACAAGACTAATGAAGAAAATGAGTAACAGACCTCTAATCCAGTTTAATCATAGGTGCACTGAACTAAAGCTAAATCATCTCATTTTTGCTGATGGTTTATGACCTTTTGTCATGGGGATACTCAGTTAGTTTCTCTATTGGTGAGAACTTTGACAGCCTATGTAGAAACTTCAGGCTTGGAGGCTAGCCCTGAGAAGACTGCAATCTATTTTTATAATGTTAATGAGCAAGTTCAAGAGATGATTCTTCAGGTTTCTAGGTATAAGAAAGGTGCATTTCCTTTCAAATACTTAGGTGTTACAATTAGAGCAAAAAGGCTCACTAAAGCAGATTGTGACATATTGGTTGAGAATGTTTTGAAGAAAATCATGTGTTAGAGCTCAAGACATTTGTCTTATGCTGCAAGAACTACTCTAGTTAATGCAATATAACATAGCATCCACACATATTGGGCACAAGTGTTTCTATTGCCTAATTCTGTCTTGCATAGAGTAACTCAGATTTGTAGAGCTTTTCTCTGGGAGGGTAAGATTAATTTGCAAAAAGATCCTCCGTTGCTTCGGAGTGGGTGTATAGACCTGAGAAGAAAGGTGGTTTAGGTATAAAATGTTTTACTTGGAACACAACGCGTATGGGTAAATATGTATGGCAGTTTGCAAGGAAGGAGGATGTTCTATGGATTAAATGCGTACACTTGTACTTAAGGGATAAGGACTGGTGGGATTATGAGCCAACAGGGACTATTAGCTGGGTTTAGAAAGCCATCTGCAGGGTGAAGAACCCCATTCAAGCCAACATACAACAATAATGTTTAGTTAATAGGTGCAAAGGCTTACTCTATTAAAGCGGGTTATGACTGGCTATAGGGAAACCAAGAAATTGTTCCATGGCACTATTGGGTGTGGAATTCCCTCAACATTGCTAAACACTCCTTAAGTGATGGTTAGTAGCATTAGGGAAGTTTAAAACCAGGGCTTAATTGTTCGGAGCCAGAATTATTCAAGATTAGAGTTGTTTGAATTGTGGAGAAAGATTCTTGTATGCATATTGTTATGCGGAAGCGTTTAATTAAACCAAAAAGAATCCACAACAACCAAGCACACACACAAGAAAAACAAGAAAGCGAATAAATAACACACAGATTTAACGAGGTTCACTATTAATGTGATAGCTACGTCCTCAAGGCAGGGAAAAAGATCGTTTCACTATGAACGAGACGATTACAAATACAATAGGCAAGATTCAATTGAATAGATTTCCAATTGAATCTCAAAGACTCTCTCTAATCTTCTCTATTGTGTTTTACTCTAATCTCTCTCACTGATATTTTTTGGTTAAAAAAACCCTAAATATGAAATAACATATTTATATGAAGTCTAAGATACAAGTCGTAAATCGTAGAAAAAACCGGACGAAAAAAAATCTTCCTAGTGCTCCGCGAAAACAAGCCCAGCTCGCGACTCGCGACGATGACTCTGCCTCGAAGCTCATAAAACAAGTTTGTCGCACCTCGCACCACAGGTCGCGACTCGCGACCCTCAGCCGCTCGCGACTCGCGGTGGTGGTTGCGACTCGCGACCTTCGACGCCACCAGCAAGGCACAACTCACAAACCTCCACCTTGACTTGCATGTACCACGCAACTCCACCTCCAAACGATTAACACAGAATGTACCTCTGCAACAGTACGCGAGATACTCCTTTCCCCTCATGCTCATGCATCTTTCACCCGATGCCAGGCTTGCCCTCATATGAGTCTCACCCAATCTCGCCAAGATCGCTGACAACTCATCATGAACGACCCGATCTCACAGCCTATAAGACCCATGTTTTGCATTCACCCATAGCCCAATTATTTACTCGTTGGGAATCAAATCGCCTTCACTGAACCGCAAACACACTAGCTCCACCTTAATCAAGACGAGCCAGTACCCTGCCAGTTGCTCCAACTAGAGCCATTTGCACTTACATCTAAGTACCCAAAACAAATCACCCTTGGCGCAGGGGAACATCCGTCGAAGTTCTTCTATGCTCGCGCCGGAGCACTCCACCCCGTTCTCACTGGAACGCAGGCAACTCCTCCTGGAGTTCCAATCTAGCTACCTCTTGGTGACTTCTCCCAGAATCGCCTCTTAACCCAACACTCCCTGGCAAAGACATGTCGCTCGAGATCCCATTGATATAAGTTGGCACACAAGTATCGATAGAACCGAACCTTATCATACCAATCTGCTGCTGAGAGACCCTTGGTTGTTCTTCTTGATGACCCTTAGTTTCAACCAGTTGTGTAGAAGTTCCTACAAACTCTACCTTATTGTTGACACTCTCATCCTCAGCCCAAGTAGTACTCTCCAACCCGGTTGTTGAACTCATTCTCGTTGACTCTGACCACTCAACATGTGTAGAAGCCCCCATAAGCTCCACCTCACACTCAAGACCGTCATTTTTCAACCCAGAATGCAGCTTCAACTCAAAATCATCTATAGCCAGTGTCGTACCCTACAAATCATACAAGTTACCCACACCTGACTTCACGCCACAAAGTAACTCACAAGAACCCTTTCACCACACGCAAAACTCCATCCCCTCCTTGGAATCAAAAACCCTTACGGCCTAACATCCCAACAGATATAAGATTTCTCTTAAGTTGTGGAACATGCCTCACGCCTCTAAGATCCCTAACTCTCCCATCATGCATTCTAAACCTCAAAGAGCCTACTCCAACCACCTCACACACCGTATTGTCACCCAAAGTAACACTATTCTTGCATAAGCTGTAGGTCGAAAACATCTCCTTGTCAGAACACATATGTGAAGAACATCCACTATCAAGAACCCACTTATCTTCTAAGCGTTACTTCTCATGGACAGTTAGAGCTAAATCCTCCTCAGAATCGTAGTCAACCTTATTTTGCTTTGCAAAAGAAGCCGAACCATCCTTCTTAGGGCATTCACTCTTCCAATGACCTGGTTCTTTACAATAATGGCAAATATCGCTACTTTTAGGGTCCTTCGACCTAGATTTTCTCCTATCCCTACTCGAATCTCCCTTATTTTTCTCAGCATTTGCTACCAAACCTGCAGAATAATCACAATCCTCTACCATATCACCAGTTGCTTTATGACGCAATTCCCTAGTGTAAAGTGCCGACTTTACTTCCTCTAGGGACACAATGTCTTTTCCAACCACAAAAGACTCTACAAAATGTTCATAGCTACTTGACAATGAAACCAACAATATCAACGCAACATCCCCATCCTCAATCTTAACTTCTAAGTTACGCAAGTCCAGTAAAATAGAATTCAAACGATCGAGATGATCTTTTAGGGACATACCTTCTATCATGCGTAGGCCAAACAACCTTTGCTCAATAGCAATTTGTTTGTGAGCGATTTTGTCATGTACAAACTCTCCAGTTTCAACCACAAACCTGCAGCTGTGATTTCATCTGCAACCTCTGTGATGACATCGTCCGCCAAGCATAGCAAGATAGTGGAGTGTGCTCTTTCCTCCATAGATTCCAACTCAGCCTCAGTTAGACCAGTCCGATTTCCCTCTTTTGATGTCGTTGTGAAACCCTTAATCAATGGTTTCCAGATACCTTGTTGTTTCAATAAAGCTCTCATCTTTATCTGTCATAGCCCAAAACTATTCCTTCCCGTAAACTTGTCGATCTTTAAGGTTGTTGTTGCCATGTCCCAAAAGCGATTAACCCCGGTGTTAACCTGTAGCTCTAATACCACTTGTTATACGGAAACGTTTAATCAAACCAAAAAGAATCCACAACAACCAAGCAAGCCCAGCTCGCGACCCGCGAGCAACGTCGCGACTCGCGGGCAGCTCGCGAAGACCTCGCGACCCTCGTCGCGACTCGCGACGATGACTTTGCCTCGAAGCTCAGAAAACGAGCTTGTCGCACCTCGCACCACAAGTCGTGACTCGCGACCCTCATCGCGACTCGCGGTGGTGGTCGTGACTCGCGACCTTCTACGCCACCAGTAAGTCAGAGCTCACACATATCATCTTTAGATGTCATTTTAGTATTGTAACCTGTAAGAATGTTATGAGTTCGTTAGGCATTCAGACTTCAAGTAATGAATCTTTGTATGTGGCCTGGAAGAAATGGGGAGAAGGTTAAAAAATAAGAAGTAGCAGAAGGTTTGCTATGTTGTCATTTTTGCTATGGTCTATCTTATATGGCGTAGCAGGAATTATACTCTTTGGACTGAAGCTGTTAAACATCTAGATTGGGTTGTGCAAAATATTAAACGTAACGTTTGTGGTAGAGTCCAAAGTTATATAGATTTACATTGGACATATGAGGATATATAGAAATTAGTTAAATACACTTTTAATTAATTGTGTATAGATGTTTGTAGTGCTGTAGGAGTTGTTTGTTTCTCTGTAACAAATAGGTTGTAATTGGGTGGTTACTCATTTGTTTTGGTAATATACTTACATTGAACCAAAAAAAAAAAAAAGTTACGTACCCACTGTCTCCATTTTCTTAGCAAGTCAGTAGCTTTGTTTTATGATTTTTAGTTCATATGTTGCCTATTTAATAGGTTAATCTGACTTTCATGGACCCGTTTTACATTAACATTAGTGTGCACTAAAAAAAATCACTTATCATTTATGTAGAATCCACTATGTCGTAGAATTGAGGATAGTGACTCATAAGCATGGTGATAGTCCTTTTTCAGGAAAGATTATGCATGCAAAAACCCACTATAATTCAGACACTCAGTATATCATGCAAAAACTACATCTTTTTATATGTTAAAACACATGTGACGATATATATACTACGCAACCTACATCTTCTTGCATGTTAGAATATTAGAATTAAATCCTCGACTATATTGCATATCATTTCACTCTATATGTTCCGTAATAAAATCAACTTTATTATATATAAGTTCACTATATCTCTATAAAACTCACTATATAAAATTAATATCAATTACCAATCCTGTGTACACTCAATTTCGTTCTTATATAATTTAAGTACGGGAATACAGTAGCTTTCATTGAATTTCAACACTTGCTTCTTTTTTTTGCATCTCATCTCCAACATTAATAATGGAGAGCATGTGCGTAAGTAATTTTTAAATAGTCCACACTTAACCTCTCGTTTACCAGAATTACAAATTTTGAAGATTATAATTGCAATGACTCTATACATGTCTTCTACTTTTTTTTTTTTGACGGTACCATGTCTTCTACTTTGACATACCAGTCTACCTGGGTTCAGGTTCAGTAATTGACACATCATTTATAGACCAAGGGGTTGACTTGCTCGATGATGGGTTTGAACCAATCTCCTTAGAAGTCTTGGACTTCCCTATTGTTTTTATGAAGAAACCCGGCGCTTCTGGCACGGGAAGAGTGACTGAGTTGCTGTCCAAGGTGAGCACTACTGTCGCCATACTAGGTCTATCGTCTGCGGATTCCTGAACACATATCAATCCAAGGTGTACGCATCGCATAATTTCGTCCATTGAGCACGAATCCCTTACTGTTGGATCAACAAATTCTAGAATCATGCCATCTCTCCATTGTTTCCATGCCTGCAATATTATATTACTATTGCTAAAATCTAGGCAAATAATATAAATCATCAATTTTTTTTTTCCTCAACACGATAAAAATAAATACTTACATGACAAAGAAGGTCTTCAGTTTCCCCTGATTCGTAATATGTGTTATTTCTCTTACCACTGATAATTTCCAGCACTAAGACACCAAAACTATATACATCTGATTTATTAGAGAATTGCCCATTCATTGCATATTCTGGAGACATGTAGCCACTGCATATAAAAAGTAATAGTTATGCACTAGCAAATTTTCCAGATTTTTTTCTTCCTATAAATTACTTTTTCCTTGAATCAACTACTTGTTAGCCATAATTTTGGAAAACTTACTAAGTTCCGACAACCCTGCTTGTATTGCCTTGGGTTTGATCCACTCCAAATATTCTTGCCATTCCAAAATCTGCAATTTTTGGATTCATATCGGCATCCAACAAGACATTACTAGGCTTAAGATCTCGATGTATAATTCGGAGTTGAGAATCATGATGGAGATAAAGCATTCCTCGAGCTATGCCTCCTATGATTTTATAGCGTGTAGCCCAGTCAAGAAGTCCTTGATTGACAGGATCTGTACAATATAATTGTAGAGGATAATTGCAAAATTTTATATGTTTGAACCATGAAAACCAGAGAAGAGATGACTGGATATTTCAAACTAAATAACAGGATATGAAATTTACTATACCAAAAAGAATTTTGTCAAGGCTCTTGTTGGGTACGTATTCATATACTAGTAACTTTTCTTGTCCTTGAAAGCAAAATCCAAAAACTCTCACCAAATTCCTGTGTTGAAGCTTGGCTACTAACACGACCTCATTTTTGAATTCTTGTACTCCTTGAGATGAGTTCATAGACAACCTTTTTACTGCTATCTCTCGGCCATTTGGTAGTGCGCCCTAGGGGAAAAACAAAAGTAAATTTGATAAGGGCATGACTCTGCCAAATTACCCTCTTATGATGTTATGATATCATCTCTTCATTACCATTAGTTATTTAAGCAAGGGTACATTAGAAAATTCAAGACCATACGTATTATGTTGGGGAACACAAACTTTTACGGGCCGGGATAATAAAATAAATTCGCATTTCCATCTTACTCCCCTCTCAATTCTAAATGATCTACATCATCAGACATTTAATTGTTGGTGTTTGTCTTGAGCTAAGATATTTTAGGTCTTACCTTATACACACCACCAAATCCACCTTCACCCAATTTGTTCGCCTCCGAAAAATTATTTGTTGCAGACTGAAGAGTTGTTAGGTCATATTGCAAGGAGTCGACAGTAGTAAAGTCCTCACCTTCAACATCCAACGAAATAATAACTGAAGTCAGCAAAAAGAATCAATACGCCATTCCATTTTTCTATTTCTCTCATCCTGGATGCATCTAAATAATTCCGCTTACCACTTTCAACAACAGGAGCATACGTCTTGGTTTTCTTGTATTTGGCGCAACAAACACATATAAGAATCAATGACGCTAAGACAACCACTACAGGCACAACAATGGCAATAATAACCTTTGCTGAGACATTACTTTCTGCATGGAAACATGATACATCACATTAAACATGAATGTTTGTAAAAGTCAAGAATTGGTAGAACAAGAACATTCAATGGAATCTACTAAAATCTTTATTTCTTCCTACTTTTTGTTGCGCAAAATCTAAAAAACTATGAGGAACTTTGTTAAAATAGATTGAGGGGAAAAAAACTTTTCATTATTATTAACTTAGAGGGATATGTTAATTTTTAGATTATTTGAAAATGGGTCTGGCTGAGAGTTAGCCCACTTACAAGGTAGGAGGTTTCATCCTAAAATCAATTGGTGATAGGAGGAGTAACTCCTAATCTTATAAAGTGGTTTATTCTCTCCTCTTTCTCCAATGTGGGACACTCACAAGTGGGCTTTCAATGCATTTCAACAGGATATTTATAATACATAATATAAAACCTAAATTAGGTAGAACTAGGAAAACATATCACAAACTAAATATAATACTAATAATATACTTACCTAATATCATAAAGAAACTATACTCCTTTCCTGATTAGTCTAGCACTCTAATACAATATATACTTACCATAACTATAATACTGCCCACAATAATAGGGTAGTAACACGAATAATACGATTGAAAAAAATATATATAAGTATTACTAGGAGACCAGTAAGACGTGAATCAATAATCAATGCCATCAATAATCACCTTTTAGGATAAGGGACAACCCATAAACACCATTTTGGATTAGGGACAACCATGAAATACCCTTTTTGGATTATGGACAACAAATCAACCTTCATGATCCAATTTGTCATTTAGCTCATCAACGATGCACAACCGCACCAACATGATGTTCAACAGCACCAACACAATAGCTTGGATGGTAAGGCAACAAAGACACCACAAACGGTGCCAATAGACAGTAGTGGAAAAGCCGAGAACAAAACATGCAAAAATAAAATTCTCAACTTTGACTGAAAAAATCTAGTTTGAAACTCAAACCCATAGGCAAGAGAACAATATTTTCGAGGTTTTACCCAAGTTCTTAACTTGCTCTTGATACCATGTTAAAATAGATTGGAGGGAAAAAACTTTTAATTATTATTAAGTTAGAAGAGATATTTATAATACATCATATAAAACCTAACTTAGGTAGAACTAGATGAAGTTTTTTATGTAGTGAGAAAGTGAGAGTTATGTTGATGCCATTACAGTAAGCATGAATAATGATGTTAAGGTTGGTAGCCTTTTGAAATGACGGCTCCACTTGAGTTGTATTGTATTGTGATGTCTTTACATAGCAACCTAGCTTTCCTTATATACTAGGAAACTTTGAGAGGCAACAATCCCTAGAATGTCACATGATCCAATGTAAAGACAAAATACACTAGACACCTATGCAATTTATCATGTGACTTGCACATGATTAATATTAAATCCTTTACACTCCCTCTCAAGATGTGAGAGAGGAGGAGCTGAAGCCTTCACTCCCATCTTGCTGAGAAGTCTATTGTGCTGGCTCACAGGAAGTGCCTTGGTGAGAACATATGCAAGCTGCTCCTGGGAAGGAACATAGGAGGTCTGAATGGTGCCTTGCCTCACTTTTTCTCGAATGAAATGACAGTCTATTTCGATGTGTTTTGTTCTGTCATGATACATAGGATTAGCTGCAATGGAGAGTGCAGCTTGATTGTCACACTTAACAGCAGCTGCTTGTAGTTTCTTTAGTCCTAGGTCCTTGAGAAGAAAAAGGAGCCATGTCACTTAATAGGTGGTGAGA
Organism: Beta vulgaris subsp. vulgaris; assembly: GCF_026745355.1. Lineage (NCBI taxonomy): Eukaryota > Viridiplantae > Streptophyta > Magnoliopsida > Caryophyllales > Amaranthaceae > Beta > Beta vulgaris. The sequence goes on from NC_079209.1 coordinate 16,488,607, forward strand.
GCCATGGCTCTATACTTAGCTTCAGCTGAAGACCTTGCCACTACAAGCTGCTTCTTGCTTTTCTAGGAAATAAGGGATGTGCCTAGCAGTATACAATAGACTATAGTAGATCTTTTAGAGACGGGGCAAGAGGCCCAATCTGAGTCACAATAGGCAGTAAGTTCAGGTGCTGCATTACTTGCCAAAAGAATACCTTATTCAGGAGCAGTTTTTATTTATCATAAAATTCTTCTTGCTGCTTGCATATGTATAAAAGTAGGAGCTTCCATGAACTGACTCAATAGTTGGACTGAAAAAGTGATATCAGGTCTAGAAATGGTTAGATAAATCAGTTGTCCCACTAACCTCGTGTAGGGCTCAGGATTAGAGAGAGGTTCCCTTTAGAGTATCTAACTTCATGTGTGTGTCAAGAGGAAGCTTGAGTGACTTCTGTTTGTCCACACCATGCTCTTTAAGAAGATGAAGTGCATATTTTCTTTGAGAGATAAATATGCCTTGATTTGATCTTGTGAATTCCATTCCCATAAAGTAGCTTAAATCTCCAAGGTCTTTCATATGAAATTGAGTACTTAGCAACTTTTTCAGCCTTGCTATTTGTTTAGCACAATTACAAGTGATGATAAGATCATCTACATAGATGAGTATAGTTGTGAATGTACCATCTCCCTCTTGAATAAACAGAGAATGATTAGCTTGAGACTGCACAAACCAAATGAAATCAAGGCGTTAGAAAGGTTTGCAAACCACTGCATGGGTGCTTGTTTCAACCCATACAAGGCCTTTTGTTATTTACACACTGGAGTATCAAACTCCCTTTGTCTCCTTGAGCTTTCAGGTTCATTATAACCCAAAGGAATCTGCATATAGATATCTTCTTTTAAATCTCCATGCAGGAAAGCATCTTGCACATCCATTTGACAAGTGTGCCATTGATACATTGCAGCCACTGCTAGCAAAGCTTTGATTGTGCTCCTTTTGGCTACAGGTGCATATGTGTGAGTGTACTCAGTACCCTTCTTCTGATTGCACCCTTTTATGACAAGTCTTACCTTCTTCCTTCCAACAGAACCCTTGTATGACAAGTCTTACCTTCTTCCTTCCAACAGAACCATCTGCCTTGTATTTGGTTTTATATACCCATCTGCATCCAATTAGCATCTCTACCAGGTGGAAGAGAAGTAATCTCCCATGTTTCATTGTCAAGTAAGGCTTGTATCTCCTTGTTCATAGTGTCTACCCAACCTGGGTGAGTAGCAACCTCATAATATGACTTAGGCTTCGTTGTTTGAATTATTTTTTCCCACCATGTTAGTAAACTGTTGACTTACACTTGTCGTTGCAATTGGTGTAGCTTCACTAACTAACTCTGCAGTGTTGTGTTAAAGAGAGGTAACATAATCATTCATCTAGGTTGGTGTCTTAGATATCCTGCTTGACTTTCTTACAGGTAAAGGTTCAGGAGAAGGTGCATGAACAGGTGTGGCATTTTGTGGCTCAGGTTCAGTGAATATGTTTAGATTTTCAGTGGTTTGGTCAAGGTAGGTGTGTTCAACTACAGTTTGTGAGGGCAGTTGATAGGTACAAGGTTCATAAGGTTTTTGTAGGTATTATTTAGCATAGGAAATACATGTTCATAGAACTTTACATCCCTAGACACATATTGTTTCTTGTCAAGCCAACTTTCAAGCTTATAGCCTTCTTGTGTTGCTGGGTAGCCTAGGCACAAGCAAGGTACTGCTCTTGCTTTGAACTTATCCTTGTCCCTGTTAGGATTGTAGGCCATAGCTAGACAACCAAAAGATCTCAACTCACGATAGTTGCAAGCTTTGTGAAACATCACTTCATATGGTGTTTTGTTTTTAATCACAGATAAGGCAGTCTGTTCATAAGGTGGGCTGTAGTCAAAACACAATCCCCCAAAAAAGATAGACGTAACCTTGCTCCAAATCTCAAAGCCCTGCTCATTTCAAGCAGATGTCTATGCTTTCTCTCCACAACCCTTCTATCTGATGAATTACACCTCTTTTAGTGAACAAAGAGATGCAATCTTAGTCTTTGAATTCTAGAGCATTATCTGATCTTACTATTCTTACAACTCTGTCAAATTGATTCTTAGCATAATCCGAGAAATTTTTAATAGTTACAAATGAATTAGACTTGTTCTTTAACTGATGAACCCAAGTTGCTCTAGTAAAATCATCAACTATAGTAAAGAAAAATCAATATTTTCCTTTGTAGGGAACCTTATATGGCCCATATATTAATGTGAATTAGGTCAAAGGATCCTGCCACTTTGGTGTCACTTAAAGGGTAAGGTTGTTTTGTAAGCTTGGTCATAGGACAAGAGAGACAAATGTCATTTTCAAGTTTCTCAAAATTAAATGACCTTTCAAACAGGGAATATGTTTGAGTTTGTTGAAGGGAGCATGTCCTAATCTAACATGCCACAAGAAGTAATCAAGAAATTCTGCACTACAAGATTTTAAATCATTACATATATTGTCATTAAAAACCTTGTTAGCAACACCAAATCCATCATCAGTGTGATGTTTTTCATTAGTGTTATTTACACACAAAACAGAAAATTGGCCAACATTTGCCTTTAATTTCTTAAACTGTCTCTTAGACTGTGTTTCTTGTGTTGTGTTTTTGTGGGTGAGAAGTCTTGATTCTTGGCTTGAGTACTTGAGTTGGGTTGATTATGTAGGTAGTAGAGTCCGCCAGTGGCGGTCTCTATGTCCTTAATTCTCTGAGTTGTGCAATCTTGCAGAACACAATAATCTTTGTGAAACAACACACAACAATCATCATTTTGACACAGCTTTTGAACTGAGAGTAGGTTTTGTTTGAATTCAGGAACAAACAAAACATCTTTCAATTCAATACCATTAGCAAGAGGATCATTTCCCATATGAGTTACATTGGTAACCCCTCCATTAGGAAAATTTATTTTTGGCCGATGTAACAATTGTTTTACATCATGAAGCTTATCTAGGCTTGCCATCATATGATCTGAGGCACCTGAATCTATGATCCATGTGCTATTTATGTTTTTCACAAAATGACATGATATCATACCTGCAAAATGGGTGTCAATTTCTTTATATGTGCCCTCAGAGTGTTTAACAACTACATTGCTTGAGCTTCCTCCCAGCTTCATCAGATTCTGAAGTTGTTTTGCTATTGCAACAATAAGTTCGGAGTTGCCAGCATTCACTTGAGCATCGTTCACATTCTTATTCTTAAAATTATATCAACCATATCCTCCTTCACTTTTCCTTTTTCCCTTTTCCATGACCTCCTCTATTTTGTGGGATGTTCTCAAAATTCTTGTTATATTGTTTGTTTTTTCCATGTCCAGCTGGAAAACCAATCTTGAACCAACATTATTCTGCAGTGTGATTATTTTTCTTACACACAGAGCAGAAGGATTTGTTGTCATTCTTGCTATATAGAGCTATCCCTACACTTTCTTCTTTTTCTTTTTCCAAAAACTTCACTTTGAGACTCATCCTGTTGAACTGTAGAAGTAGTTGTTTCAACTATAGGGAAAGTACTCATCAGCAATATCTGGCTTCTTAGTGCACCATAACCATGGTTTAAACCATTCAAGAATTGAAAGAGCTTCTGTTCTTCTTTCTGTTGTTCAATTGCTTCTACATGGATTCTATCTCTTGCCAAAGCACCCTAAGATTAGTGTAGTACTCAAACCCTGGTCTCTCATTTTGTTTAACTTTATAATTTGCTTTGTTCAGCCTATACTTTCTGTTTCCATTACTCATTGTAAATCTATTCTTCAAGCTTAACCATATGTATTTGGCTTATTTCATGTACATAACTGACCTCCTAATAGATTCAGTCATGTTGTTTAGAAGCCAAGCTTCTTTCAGAACATAATCAGTACTGGACTAAGTTAGAGCCCTACTAACAAATCCTAACTTTCTCTTTGTTGCAAGAGATATTTCCATGGATCTCTTCCATGGTCTGTTGTCTCTAACTCCTGTGAGTTGTGGTTCTATTTTTAGAGTATTGGGACCATAAGATGGGTGAAGATACAAATGGTTGTTGCACTCAATGGTGGTTTTTGTATTTTCTCCTCCAACCATGGTTATCAAATATGGTTTTTCTTTTAGCAACTCAAAGTTTCAAACTTTGATAGAGGAGTTTTACAGTTGTAGTCTTAAGCACAAACATAAAGGCAGCAACTTTAAGATAATTTCTCTACCAAAATAAAAACAGCAAGCTTTACTTTTCACTTACCTCTCACAGGCTCTGATACCATGAAGATTTTTATGCAGTGAAAAAGTGAGAGTTATGTTGATGCCATTACAGTAAGCATGAAGAATGATGTTAAGGTTGGTAGCCTTTTGAAATGACGGCTCCACCTGAGTTGTATTGTATTGTGATGTGTTTACATAGCAACTTAGCTTCCCTTATATACTAGGAAACTTTAAGCGGCAACAATCCCTAGAATGATACATCACATGATCCAATCTAAAGACAAAATACACTAGACACCTAGGCAATTTATCATATGACTTGCACATGATTAATATTAAATCCTTTACACTAGAAAAACATATGCTAAACTAAATACAATACTAGCTAATAATATACTTACCTAAAATCATAAGGAAACTATACTCGTTTCCTTATTAGTTTAGGACTCTAATAAATATACTTATAATAACTCTAATAAATTTAAATGAACTTAAATGAGCTGCCTTCGCCTAAGCATAAATCTTATATGCTAGGCTATAGATGAAGAAAGATATACTTTGACTGACACGATCTTGACCATTTTTTATCCCACTATTTGATTCTCAATTGTTCAAATAGTGCAAGGGTGGGCAGCAGAGGGATAGATAATAGAAAATAAGAATCGGGAGACATAAATGATAGACACATAATCAGAATGAAAACAGGTAGAAACTAAAAGAGTAGCATAAAGAAAGCCAGGAAAGATTAACTTAAAGTTTTAAAAATGAAAATGAGTGAAATAGTAGAGTTAACTATGAGTGTTAGAGAAATTAGTGATTTAAGAATTGAAGCGACAGAGGAAGCCTTTCATTCTCACTTTCCATGTGTAATACATTTTTGAAGTTATATTTCAAGGTATATCAACTTAAATTTAAAACATGTTAGTATATATCCCTCCGGTTTCCTTAATCTTCTTCCGGTTTTAACTATGCTCGTTTGCCAATATATTTCTTTGAGCTTAAATATATTTAATTACATATCAACAAAAAAAAATATAATAACTGAATATTAATAAAGTACTAATCAAAATAAATCAACCAAAACTCAACATGATCAATTTTTTTTCATGTATTTCAAAATAATTTGAAAAATTCTCTATAATTATAAATAGTGTTAAGATTATAAAAATGAAGAGCAAAAAGGAAAAAGAGAAAAGTATTTCAAGGCATCTATTACTATTTAACATACAAACAAATAGAGCATTACAAATGTTTGTGGAAAAAATTGTGGTTAGAAAGTATAAAAATCAAAGTATTATATTTTAAAAACAAAATATATATCTAATCATAATCAAGTAGGACATACTAATGATTCCTTTCTGAGAAGGTAGTATTTCAGATTTTCAGTAGATATCAAAGTGATCAACATTGACTTGGTTCGACCCTAAAATTTACCTAGTTTTCGGCATGATATTTCCACACGCAATTTTCTGTCCGAGCCGGCATAAAGACAGACTACAGTGTAGAATTTTTAGAGGAGAAAAGAGAAACTTGGAGAAAATTAGAAAGACTACATTTTTATATATTTTTCATGTACTCACATAATGAATAAACAAAACAACCTTTAAATAGACATACAAAGTACTACTAATAACATGTCCACTATGTAGCCCACTACTTGATCGATATCCCACTAACTAGACCATTATCTAGACCACTACTTGTTAACCCACTAACTAATTATTAGCAACTAATCCTAACTATTAGGAAAACTATTTGACTAATTTTGGAGCATAATCCAACACACCCCCTTGCTCCAAAATTTGTAGGAGCCAACATTAAACATTATGTCACAATCTTGATTCTTGGTAATTCTTCCCACATGATGAACCTTCATTTTTTTTATCTTCATGGAGCACTTCTCTCCATTAACACGGAAGCACTTCTCTTCCTAATGTGATGCACTTCTCATCACCAAATTTATTGATGCACTTCTCCTAACACCATCTTTTGTTGATACACATTATCACCAACACCATATTTTAATTTGTTGATGCACATTATCACCAACCTTCACTCAATGAAGCACTTCTCTCCATAAACTCATTTTGACGCTGCCTTGCAAATTGACTAAGTCCACGACTTTAATTTCGGAAACCGTCTCTGCGTTGAGTACGACTTCCACGCACTCGTAAAGATTACTCGATCTTCAACTCAACAATTTTTTAGGCCTTCTTTTTCACTGGATTAAAATCATTTTCATGGGCAAAAGGGAACCCAACAACACATCACACCCCAACCATTACTTTCATGGTTAAACAAAAAAAATTCACTTAAACAAAGAAATTGCTCACAAATAATGAAATCAAGCTGCGTTGCTTGTTTCTTTTACTCAATTTTTTTAATACTCTCTTTCTCCCTCTATCTCTCTTTTTTTTTTTTTTTTTTTGCTTCATCTCCTCCCCTTTTCCGGATCTAACCTGGAGCTCTTGATACCATGTAGAATTTTTAGAGGAGAAAAGAGAAACTTGGAGAAAATTAGAAAGACTACATTTTTATATATTTTTCATGTCTACCATAATGAATAAACAAAACAACCTTTAAATAGACATACAAAGTACTACTAATAACATGTCCACTATGTAGCCCACTACTTGATCGATATCCCACTAACTAGACCATTATCTAGACCACTACTTATTAACCCACTAACTAATTACTAGCAACTAATCCTAACTATTAGGAAAACTATTTGACTAATTTTGGAGCATAATCCAACATACAGACAACCCAAATATGAAAGTTGAGGTCAAACATTGGCCCGGCCCGAAGACAATCCGGAAACCCAATTGACCAGGCCTGACATACTCGGTTCTAGCGTGAAAATTTTGCAATACGGGCCACAATTTTTGGTTAAAATCTGGCTGACCGATGATCACCTTTAACTACCTATAAAAGTAACTAATAAGGAGGCAGAAATTGAAGTACCAGAGTGGGCTGATCAGCAGAGGGTGACTGTCGTGGAGGTAGTGACAACGGCTGAGGTGGTGGCGCTAGCGAAGATAAATTAAAGAAAGAATACATCTCATACCGGACTATACAGCTTGCCTGCAAAATTTGTCCACCCTGAGTCACGGGCAACTGCCCAATACCAATCTCGAAGCATCTATTACAATCACTGGCGCTCAAGTCCGGCGTACACTGCCCCAACCCATATATTGTTTGCAAACTCGTATAATTTGCAACATCTGTAGCAAATTTCTTCTGCGACCCACCACTTGCAGCTCGAACGGCAATGACGTTTCTCAACATATTCCCAAGAACTTCCTCAAAATGGGTCGTGTTCCCAGTCACATTAAACGTATTCGATAACAGCACAGCGGGCAACTGATCCATTGTACCGAAAAATGATTGGTTTGAATACCTTACCATACAATCGTCGTACCATATGATTGCTATTTTTCGGTTTGGACAATAGGTGTTTGGGAGGTCGGTAGCTGTGGCAGTGGTAACGCAATCTTGGCACGAACTGCTGTTCAGATCCCCGCGGCAGAGGAAGTGGCCAAAAACTGTCTCGCTTGTTGTGTCGCTGTTGCCAGAAACAGCTTGATGGTAGCCGGTGGGGTTGGTCGCATTGGAGGATAGGTAGCGGAACAAGGTGTTGAGGTTGGCTTGATATTGGGTATTGTTGGTGAACATAGTTGTGTTTGAACAGTAATAATTTTGAGCGGAGGCTGATTTTGACATTATCATTAAAATAATTGGCATATTGATTGAGAAGAATGCTAGATACCAGTTTTTTTTGGTATCCATGGTTATTCTTTTTCCAGTTCTGTGATCAGCCTGATCACATAAAGTTAGATATATTAAGCAGCAGCACAGATACTTTTTTTGTTTTTTGTTTTTTGTTTTAGGACATGATAGAGCGAGAGACGGGTCAAACCATTCAAATGAGAGGAAAGATAACTGAGAATGCAACTATTAATTATGATCTGCTTTGTTGCAACTTCAATCATTTTCAATTTATGACTTTTTCCCACTACGAAATGTGAACACGGACGAAATTTGGTCATGTTTATAATGATTCCATGTGATTAGATTTAATGTTTGTTTGAATGCACTGACTTTGATTAGTCGTAACTAGATATCACGTATACCAATTATAAGTCGAGTATGTTTTTTGGAGCAAAAAAAAAAAAAAGAAATAAGTCGAGTATGTTTATTTTAATTGATAATTCTTCCATTATTTTTACTCCCAACGTTTTCATTTTTGTAATGTTTGTATTTTTGCGAATATATTATTTACTTCTCTCTAGTATATGGAGTTTTTTTAAAATCTTTCTTATCCATGTGCAAAAAGGTACATTGCGAGTAATAAAAATGGAGGAAATATAAGATACAAATTACATTTCATACATGATACAATTTATAGCTTAAATTAATCTATACTAATATATTAAAAGGCGTTCATAAGAATGTGTATGTGCCATGTGGCACTCTCCTCTAAGGTTGTAATGTAAATGCTCTATTTTCATGTCAAACCCTTCAACTAAAAAAATAATATTTTGTGGTTAGAAGGTATCGAACACATGACCTTTGAAAGGTAAAGTGAAATCTTAACCATTGATCCAACATAACATCATTGTTTAATATTTTAAAATAAAATATGATAAGGTCTGTAATTATATTACATTAAAAGATTACACAAGTATTTAGATAACTAACACATTAATGGTATTGATAATAGACTATCATAGACATAAACTCTTACTCCAATTTCTTGTATTCTTCAAATTATGACGTCAACTTTTTCCTCACAAAACAAAATTTACGAAAACAAACAACCCGGGGCATCACCCGAATCACTCACTAGTTTTTATTTATAAAGAGGGAGTTGTATAGAATGGACCTCTGAAGAGTAGAGTTGACAATTATTGATGATTAATTAAGTTAATTATCCATCCACCCGCCTTAAATAAATGGATGAAAACTCATTATAAGGTAGGTGAGAGACGAGCGACGGTTGGAGTGGCTGGCGGCGCGGATAGGTCAGAACCCCTCTATCTATCACGCATATAAAAATATATATTTATTAGTATTATTAGTATTATTTTTCGGCATGTATTATTAATTAGTTTTTGATATTTACTTAGTTTATTATTAATCGATGATAAAATTTCATTTGATAGCTTTTTTTCATTGTTAAGTCTACAAAAAATCATTTCCTAATATGACCCATTTTCCACACACCCCACCTGCGATTGATGAATGGGACATATTTGGGTTATAAGCGCATATATGTCTATATTTTTGTCCCCTAAAATTAGTCTTATGGTTGTCTTCTATGTGTATTTTACAATATTTATTGACTTTTATTAATAAGTGACTTATTTATGTCCATATTATATTTTATTGATTAATTAGCTTAAATAATGTGTTATTTTTGTTATAGGTACTTTATAGAAGAGGAAAAAGAAATAATCAAAGGTTGACAAATAGAATAAAAGCAAGGAGATCAGAAAAGAAGGAATAAGAAAATATAAAGAAGACGAAAAGGGCCAAATCTCACGTGATAAATAAAAGAAAGGAAGGAATTTATCTTCTCCAAAATTCATGTTTCTTATCAACCAGCAAAACACCTTACAAAATGAAAAGATGAATTTGTTGCTTCTTCATCTTCTTCTCATCCGAATTTTATGGAATTCCTATCTTATTCTCTAACCTCTTTCCCTGTCAATTGGGTATATATTACCCGTATCTTCACGCCAAAAAAAAAAAAGCACGCACACATACAAGAGAGTTCGTGAGAGTGAAGAAAATAATCGGGTTCGTCCAAGATCGACAAGTCGATAGGAATTGAAGAATTATTGCGTTCGGAGGCGAATTGAGGGTAGCGACTACATCAATTCGGGTCTACAGTCATGAGTTTTCTCTCTTCTATTTTCAATTAGTTGTTCTTGTGATTGAACTGGATTTTATCTGAATTTATTCATGTTTTCAGTTTCTTATATTTCTATTATTTGAGTCTAATTGGTTAACGCTGAGTTGATTGAATTTAATTATTTACTTTAGTATTTATACGATTCATACTATTGTTGGTTGGTTATGAAATTTGATATCTTTACTTGTAATTGGACGCAATTAGTTGTTTAGATACCCAAATTATGTTATATGACTATTAGGCGCAGCGTTTAATAGTTGGATAGGGAGGACGACTTGAGATTAATAAGAGTGAGCGGCTCAGCTTAATATTCTTAAGTGTATGAATTGTGCTAATAAAACAAGTTTATTAGGGTTGGATTTGTCTTAGCAAGATTCTAGATTTTTAGTGAGTAAGACAAGAATTGATCGCGGCGATAATTCACCAATCTAAGTGCTAAGTTAACTATTAGAGTGGTCTCAATTATTAAGGTTAAGAAGCTAAATTATGACTAAACATTCTATGGTCGAATCGGGAATTAATAGAGTTTGTGTGTTGTCACTTGTAATTATTAGTTTAGTAGTAGTTTTAATTTTACTTTGTCTAAGTAGTTGGTTACAACCGAAACCCCCTAATCGTATATATGTGAATAGTGTAAATAGTGTAAATTCGTATATAATATATATTTTTTGTCACTTAGTTGAATATTTGAGTTTAGGAATTATAATAATTTTATTGTGGGATCGATCTTTTCTTACCCTTTTACTAGATATAAATAGTTTTGAAGGTTTAAGTTAGGTTTTTAATTTTATACGGTAAACGACACGTATCAAATTTTGGCGCCGTTGCCGGGGAGATTATTTTTTTTTAGTTCCTACCATGTTAAAGTCTAACTTGGTGTTATTTACATTTTTTTTGTATAGCTGTTTTTTAGATTTTATCCATTTTTGTATCTATGAGTTATGCACTATACAGCTTCCCTTCTAAATGTATTTACAAGACAATGTTTAGTTCTAGTGTTTTAGTACTTATTATATGATAAATATGTGTTCTTAGTTGTACTATATATATATATATTTTTTTTCATTTCATTTCTTTCCACAAGTAAAGTTTACATCATATAGTATGTTGTTTACTGTACATCAATAATCACAACAGCAGCAACTTTTAGGAGTTAAGAAAATGTTTTTGTATTTGTATACCTCTTAATAAACACGCCTATAACTTATATGCAATGTATGAAAATAAAAATAAAAATTTGTGTGTTCAATTGTATACATCCAGAAGAGTTTTCCTTAATGTCTTAAAGCAACAAAAATATACCTTTTGTCCTGTCCTGGTCTTCAGAATACAATGAATCTATGATACAGTATAATCTGGATTGAGAGCCTTGTCCGTCAGACCATCTCTGTATTCTCTAACTCCCAAATGAAGAGAACACTCTTTGATCATTGCAGCATAGTAAAATTGAAATAATTTGAGCTCTCCAGTCTCCATACGGACTATACAAAAGAGATCTAACATTTATCACTCAAAACAAAGTCACCAAATATCAGCTAGCATATCAGATCATGTCCAAATTCCGTCAGCAAAACCCAAACACTTCTGCTAATCTGGAACTAAATCTTATTTAATCTGCTAAGCCACATTGAATGCATGTGATTTAAAAAAAATTGGATCTGTTTTCTGTCTGCATTCATTCTTAACTAATAGTTGCTTGGACAGAACTCATCTAAGGTGATTTTGGTGCTATGTTCTAAAGGGAAATATCCTGATTCAGGGCTGCGATGTTTGGTTAAAAGATGTGGCATTAAATTTAATATTGTGTGCTTGAATTCATTAAACTACTTTATTCCCTTGTGTGCTATTCCCTTGTTTTCATTAAACTGTAGGTGTGTGCTTTGTGTCTTAAATATGCTCTTATTCATTTTTAAATGTTGTTTCTTCCATGGTTTTGCTAATTGGTTAAATTTTAGGAAGCTATTGTTCTATTTTGCTAAGGTAAGGTACTGAGTTATTGACACACTTATACTTTATGATCAATTGATAACCACTACATGACTAGCATACTCGCATAGCATTGCATAGTTGCGTTTCTTTTAAAGTAAAAAAATAATTGAGTCATGGTTCACACTTATAATTCGAATAATGATATGCAGACCACATGATAAATATATTTACTTCCTCAGTGTTCTGCACTCATGATTCATTTTTAAGTGTGGGGGGAAGACATTCATTTCTGCTTATATGGTTTTAGCTATGATTTGTTTCTCTGGTTATTCAATAGTCATACCTAAATTACAGAATTTCATGAACTTCACTCTTAAACTTCTCTTTTCTATTTTCAGGTGCATGAGCTTGGATACGGCAACCAAACTTAATCGTATAAACCTGTTTATTGAAACTCTAAACGAAGCTAGCCCAGAGAAATTACTTTACATTTTTCAAGACAGACCACGTGAAGATCAGAGATGGGTGATGAAAGAACCTTGAAGGAATTAGGAGCTCCTAAGCTAGATGATGAACCTCTCTGCATTGTTTTTCCAACCTTGGAAAGACCTTTGAAGCTGAACTCAGGTTTTCTTAATCTCCTTCCTAAATTTTATGGGAACGCAGGTGAGGATCCTCATAGACATTTAAAAGAATTTATAGTTGTTTGTTCAACCATGAAACCTGAAGGAATTGAACAAAATCAAGTAAGATTGCATGCTTTCCCATTTTCCCTACATGATTTAGCTAAAGATTGGTTGTATACTATGTCTTCTGGTTCCATTACGACTTGGGACGCCTTACAAAAAGCTTTTCTGGAAAAATTCTTTCCCGCAAGTCGTATTGGATCCATAAGAAAGGAAATATGTGGAATTAGACAACATAATTTAGAAACACTTTATGAATATTGGGAACGTTTTAAAAAATTATGTGCCTCATGTCCACAACATCAAATAACTGATCAACTGTTAATTCAATATTTTTATGAAGGATTGTTGCCTAACGATAGGGGTATGATTGATGCTGCTAGTGGTGGCGCATTAGTAGACAAGACACCAACTCAGGCTAGGAATTTAATTGCTAACATGGCCCTAAACACTCAACAACATAGCACTAGAAATGATGTTAAAAAGTAAATGAAATTGACTTAAGTGGTGTTAAATCTCAATTGCAAGAAAATGCTCAACAAATTGCTACTTTGACCACTCTAGTGTCTAAAATTGTTGTTGGAAATGAGTCTAGAGCTAGAGTATGTGGTATATGTTCTGAGTTTTCTCATGCAACTGATGCTTGTCCTACTTTAAAAACTGAAGATGTTAATGACTTAGGAGGTTTTTCCAATCAAAGAAAATATGATCCTTATTCACAGACTTATAATGAAGGTTGTAAAGATCACCCAAATCTTAGGTATGGAACTAGACCACAGTTTTCACAAACTAATCAACCTAGGCAATTTGGTGTACAAAACCCTCCACCCCAATCTTCTAGCCCATCATTAGAAGATTTAGTGAAGCAATTAACTACTCAAATAGGTCAAGTTCACAACCACAGAGTCGAGTATCAAAAGAAAACTGATAATCACCTTCACCACATAGATACTCAAATAGGACAAATTTGTACTTCACTAAGTAACCTAGAAACTCAATTTTCAGGTAAACTACCATCTCAGCCACTACCTAACCCAAAAGAGAATGCCAAAGCCGTGACCCTTAGGAGTGGGAAAGAGTTGAGTGAACCTAAGGTAAAGAGTCGCGAGATTGAAAGAGAGATAGAGGTTAAACATGAAGATGAACTTAATATAGGGGGAAATGGAGAGATTGAGAGTAGGAAAGATCATGAAGGAAATGGTAAGCTTAATCCAGAAATTGATGTTTCTCGTTTTAAAGATGTGCACCCTTTCCCTTCTAGATTTGCTAAAGCTAAGAAAGCTGCTCTTGACAATGAAATTCTTAAGACTTTTAGGAAAGTTGAAGTCAATATTACTTTACTTGATGCTATTAAACAGGTTCCCCGTTATGCAAAGTTTCTTAAGGAACTTTGTACTAACAAAAGACAATTTCATCCTTCTGAAAAGGTAAGTATGGGAGAGAATATTTCAGTTGTAATTCAAAATAAGCATCCCCCCTAAATGTAAATATTCTGGCATGTTTTCTATTCCTTGCAAAATTGGTAATTCTAAATTTGAAAGATGCATGCTAGATTTAGGAGCTTCGATTAATGTGATGCCCAAATCTGTCTATGATACTTTAAATGTGGGATATTTGTCTAAAACTGATGTGGTTATTCAGTTAGCTGATAGGTCAAATGCATTTCCCATTGGAGTGTTAGAAGATGTACTGGTTCAAGTAAATGAATTAGTTTTTCCGGCTGATTTTTATGTTCTTGATATGGGTGATAGAACCGATAATGTTCCTTTATTGTTGGGAAGACCTTTCTTGAAAACTTCTAAGACTAAAATTGATGTTCATCAGGGTAATTTGACGATGGAATTTGATGGTGAAATAATTAAGTTCAATATATTCGATGCTATGAGATACCCAAATGATGTTAATAATGTTAGTTCTATTGATTCCTTTGATGCTTTTGACTGGGTGGCTCAAGAAATTTTTGATCAGTGGTGTGAAAAATTGTTTGAGACTGATGATTATACTGATAGCAAAGACACTGAAATGCCTGTTTCTTTAGTAGATATGTCTGATATAGCAAGTCTTGATTTGCAAAATGATAAAAAAAATAATTTTGATCTTTCTTTACCAGTGTCTGTACCTAAACTAATCCCTTCTATTGTTCAAGCACCTCACTTAGAATTGAAACAACTACCCTCGCATCTAAAATATGTGTATTTAGGTGAAAATGAAACTCTACCTGTGATTATCTCCAATGCTCTAAATCAATTTCAAGAAGATAAATTGGTAAATGTGCTAAAAGACCACAAGGAGGGTATAGGATGGACCTTAGCTGACATAAAAGGAATTAGTCCCACCTTATGCATGCATAGAATTTTTCTTGAAAAAGATGCTAAACCCACTAGAGAAACTCAACGTAGGTTAAACCCCTCCATGATGGAGGTAATTAAAAAGGAAATCCTTAAGTGGTTAGATGCCGACTTGATTTATCCTATTTCTGATTCTCAGTGGGTGAGTCCTGTTCATGTGGTCCTTAAAAAGAGTGGAATAACTGTTGTTGAAAATACTAAAGAAGAGCTTGTTCCAACTAGAGTGTCAAATGGATGGAGGGTCTGCATTGACTATAGGAAGCTTAATCAAGCTACTAGAAAAGATCATTTCCCTTTGCCCTTTATTGATCAAATGTTAGAAAAACTTGCTGGTCAATCATTCTTCTGCTTTCTTGATGGCTATTCTGGTTATACTCAAGTACCCATCGCTCTAGAAGATCATGATAAAACCACATTTACTTTCCCTTTTGGTACATTTGCATTCAGGAGGATGCCTTTCGGATTATGCAATGCCCCTGGAACTTTTCAGCGTTGTATGATGAGTATTTTCTCTGATTTGATTGAACAAGATATGGAAGTGTTTATGGACGATTTTACTGTTTTTGGTGATTCCTTTGATAGATGCCTCCATGGTTTAGCTCGTGTTTTGCAAAGATGTGTTGAAACTCACCTTGTATTGAATTTTGAAAAATGTCATTTTATGGTAGAACAAGGTGTAGTAATTGGACATATTGTAAGTGCTAAAGGTTTAGAAGTTGATAAAGCTAAAATAGATGTTATTAGTTCATTGCCATATCCTACATGTGTTCGTGAAGTTAGATCATTTTTAGGGCATGCTGGCTTCTATAGACGCTTTATTAAGAATTTTTCAAAAATTGCATCTCCCTTGTGTGTTTTGCTTGCTAAAGATGCCACTTTTGATTTTAATAAGGAATGTAAAAAGGCTTTTGATGAGTTAAAGAGAAGATTAACTAGTGCACCCGTGCTTCGACCACTGATTGGACCTTACCTTTGAAATCATGTGTGACGCTAGTGATAAGACTATCGGTGCCGTTTTAGGTCAAAAGAAAGATAAAAAATCCTATGTGATCCATTATGCTTCTAAATCACTTGATTCTGCTCAATGCAACTATACTGTAACTGAAAAAGAGATGTATGCTGTGATTTTTGCTTTAGAGAAGTTTAGACCTTATTTACTAGGCACACATGTTATTGTGTATTCTGACCATTCTGCTCTAAAATATCTCTTGAAAAAGAAAGAATCCAAACCTCGCTTGCTTAGGTGGATGCTTTTGTTACAAGAATTTGACTTAGAAATTAGAGATAAGAAGGGTGTTGAAAATCTAGTTGCTGACCACCTTAGTAGAATTGTTCCTAGAGATGATTGGCCTTTAATGACTGAATTCTTTCCTGATGAACAACTTCTTTCAATGTATCATGTTGAAACTCCTTGGTATGCTGATATGGTTAACTATTTGGTCACTAGCACATTCCCCCCGACTCTGTCTAGAGCTAAAAAGAAAAGATTAAATCTGAGTCAAAGTATTACTTTTGGGATGACCCTTATTTGTGGAAATCATGCTCTGACCAAGTAATTAGGAGATGTGTAGACCAATCTGAATATGCTTCGATTCTTACATTCTGTCATAGTCTTGAAAGTGGAGGACATTTTGGTCCTCAAAGGACTGCTCATAAGGTTCTGGAATGTGGTTTATATTGGCCTACACTTTATAAAGATGCTTATGTGTTCTGTAAGTCTTGTGAACGTTGCCAAAAGACTGGAAATGTATCTAAAAGGAACGAAATGCCCCAACATGGAATCATAGTATGTGAAATCTTTGATGTGTGGGGTATTGATTTTATGGGTCCCTTCCCCTCATCTTTTGGTAATCTTTATATTATTCTTGTTGTCGATTACGTTTCTAAATGGGTGGAAGCTCAAGCTACCATAACTGATGATGCTAAGACAGTTGTTAAGTTTGTTAAGAGTCACATATTTAACAGATTTGGTATGCCAAAGGCCATAATTAGTTATAGGGGTACCCATTTTTGTAACAAAACATTTGGGACTCTCCTTGAAAGATATCATGTGACACATAGAGTAGCAACAACCTATCATCCTCAGACGAACGGACAAGCTGAAGTGTCCAATAGGGAAATCAAATCAATTCTAGAAAAGATGGTAAACCCTAACAGGAAGGACTGGAGCCTTAGATTAGATGACGCATTGTGGGCATACAGGACAGCTTATAAGACACCTCTAAGAATGTCCCCTTACAGACTTGTTTACGGAAAAGGATGCCATCTACCTGTCGAAATCGAGCATAAGTCTTACTGGGCTGTAAAGCAATGTAATATGGACTACGAACAAGCCGGACAAAGGAGGAAACTTAGTTTGCAAGAACTAGAAGAACTCAGATTAGAAGCTTACGAAAACACTCAGATTTATAAAGATAAGACTAAAGCCTTTCATGATAAGCGGATTATTTAAACTGATTTTTCTGTGGGACAGAAAGTCCTTTTATATAATGCTCGCTTAAAGTTGTTCCCTAGTAAGCTTAGGTCCTTTCGTTATTACTGATATTTTTCCTCATGGTGCAGTGGAGATTAAAAGCTTGGAATCTGGAAAAGTGTTTAAAGTAAATGGCCACATATTAAAACCATTTTATGAGTTTGAGCATGCAGGTTTAATTGAAGAGATCGAGCTTCATTGAGAGTGATGCTTGCATAACGTCGAGCTCACTACATAAACTAAGGGCGCTACTTGGGAGGCAACCCAATCCTGCTACTATCACTTCCTCTTGTTATTTTATTTTATTTTCTTACTGTTCTCTCAGTTTTACACTCATCATTCATGCTTTATGTTCATCATAGCTAGGAAATCTAGTCATATTCTAACTTGTTTTTGCTCCTTGTCCACCAGCACCATGCCACCTTCACATCTCATGAGTGATACTCTAGAAGTGGTGAAGCAATCAGAGGTTCCAGACTAGCTTTCTATTAGGAAGGCAGCACATTACAGCAACATATATGAACAAGGCAGCCCGTTATGATCTCCATTATTATTTCTCTTTGTGAAGAAAGATACACATAACCAGCTAAGTTCTCTCATTCTTTAATTCAATTCTTTTTCATTGAGGACAATGCACATTCTAAGTGTGGGGGGGGGGAGATAAATGGTGACAAATTTCACTTTGGAGCTGGACATGTGGTAAATTGGCAAAATCATAGGCTGGATTGTGCCGTGTGGTGGCATTATATGATATATAATTTTATAGGCTAAATACAGATCTGTTATCCATGACTTTAAATTGAAAAAAAAATTGGGATATGTCCTGTTTTAGGGGAAGTGCTGCCAAATTTTCTGTAGAATTTTTATTTTATTAAGTACTATAAAAACAAAGAAGAAGAAATTGTGCTTTTGCTTGCATTAGTTATAGAACTTTAGTTGCATTTAATTTAGGATTTCCACCTCTTAACTTCCTAAGGAACGACGATTAGTAAGTTGCTAAGAAACTCTAATCTAACTTGTGTTTGAAATAAATAAAAACTTTTTTTCGAAATAAAAGATTTTGGGAATGTTATATAATTGGAAACGGATAATCGAACTTGAGAGATTTATAATACAATTGAAAAAAAATTTATCTTGCTTCTCTTAAATAATCTGGCTAGATAAATAGACCAAACCTTGTGAGCTTATGAGCCTATTAGTCTGACACATCTGCATCAGTCTCATTATTTTCTTTCTTGTGTGATAGTTCCTCAATGAAGTGTAGCTCTCGAACTTGACTTGGTAGTCTTTGAGACTTTTGTGACAAATGCTATGAAGAAATGATTTAGGCGTCCTTTTCATTTTTTTTTCTTAGCCTCAGAGATTTTATTTCATATAATATTTCCTTTGTTTAGCCATTTTGAGCCTTAAATCCCGGTTTTATTTGCTAACCATACATTACAAACTTGCAGCCTCCTACAGATTATACCCATGCTTGGCTAAGGGGAGCTATTATCTATTGAGTTTGTATTGTAAGATTGTGTTATGGTAGAGATATATTGTTGAAAAAAAAAAGAGAAAACAAGGGTTATGAAAAAAATTATTATTGAAAAATATCAAAGAAAATAAATGGTTGAAAGTCATAGAACGACGAAAATGCTATGAAATATCCATATAAGTATTATAATGGCAGTACATGTGAAGGATATGGTGAATAATATGAAAAGAAAAAAAATGGAGTTTGTTGTGACTGGAACATCATAAGCATGTATTTTTGCTCCCTTTAGCTGGGCTTATAATTAACTCCGCATTCCTAAATATTATTCCTACCCTTTAGCCTTGGCCACGTTACAACCTTATGAAAGACCTTTTGATCTTTATGCATTATGTCACTTCAAAGTGGAGAATTGAGACGATAGTCAAGTTTAAAGAAATATATTTCATTTTGAGTAGACTCGGTTATAGGTTTGAGTGAATATTATTTAACCCCAGACACATGAGAGTTGAGTGTTTTGTTTATTCCTGTGAGGGTCTATTTATTGAACTTGATACGCATACATTTGTGGATTCATGCTGGAAATTTTTGAGTTGCAAAAGATAACAATTAGTTCATGAAGTATTATGAGATTTGATAGTTCGATTGTTTAAACACTAAGAGTATGACATCTCCATTAACATTTTCTCAAGTTTTTCTGACTAACTTTAAAATGTTTTAGTTTCTTGTAGTGTGCTTATCTAATTTCGTTATTTCCGACAAAGAAAATTGAGGTGGTATATTAGGTCTTGCATTTAGTTTCTGTCATTAGAATATCCATATTTGCTAGTTGGTTTGGGAAACTATGTTAATAAGGCTTTGTGGGTATGCCATCTGAAAATCCTCACGAGACCTTACTCGTCCACTAGGGTAGCCTAGGGGTTTAAAGGGCTTGTTGCACATGCTAAGTGCAATCGTGATTCCTACGACAGTGAGTTAGGTTTATTGCTTTCCTAGTATAGTTTTACTTTTATTTTAGTAGTATTTTGATCGAGGGCGATCAAAAGCTAAGTATACGGGAATTTGATAGGCGCATATATGTCTATATTTTTGTCCCCTAAAATTAGTCTTATGGTTGTCTTCTATGTGTTATTTTATAATATTTATTGACTTTTATTAATAAGTGACTTATTTATGTCCATATTATATTTTATTGATTAATTAGCTTAGATAATGTGTTATTTTTGTTATAGGTACTTTTACTATTGGAAGAGGAAAATTACGAAAATAATCAAGGGATGACAAATAGAATAAAAGCAAGGAGATCAGAAAAGAAGGAATAAGAAAATATAAAGAAGAAGAAAAGGGCCAAATCTCACGTGATTATAAAAGAAAGGAAGGAATTTATCTTCTCCAAAATTCATGTTTATTATCAACTAGCAAAACACCTTACAAAATGAAAAGATAGATTTGTTGCTTCTTCATCTTCTTCTCATCCGAATTTTATGGAATTCCTATCTTATTCTCTAACCTCTTTCCCTATCAATTGGGTATATATTACCCGTATCTTCACGCCAAAAAAAAGCACGCACACATACAAGAGAGTTCGTGAGAGTGAAGAAAATAACCGGGTTCGTCCAAGATCGACAAGTTGATAGGAATTGAAGAATTATTGCGTTCAGAGGCGAATTGAGGGTAGCGGCTACATCAATTCGGGTCTACAGTCATGAGTTTTCTCTCTTCTATTTTCAATTAGTTGTTCTTGTGATTGAACTGGATTTTATCTGAATTTATTCATGTTTTCAGTTTCTTATATTTCTATTATTTGAGTCTAATTGGTTAACGCTGAGTTGATTGAATTTAATTATTTAATTTAGTATTTATACGATTCAAACTATTGTTGGTTGGTTATGAAATTTGATATCTTTACTTGTAATTGGACGCAATTAGTTGTTTAGATACTCAAATTATGCTATATGACTATTAGGCGCAGCGTTTAATAGTTGGATAGGGAGGACGACTTGAGATTAATAAGAGTGAGCGGCTCAGCTTAATATTCTTAAGTGTATGAATTGTGCTAATAAAACAAGTTTATTAGGGTTGGATTTGTCTTAGCAAGATTCTAGATTTTTAGTGAGTAAGACAAGAATTGATCGCGACGATAATTCACCAATCTAAGTGCTAAGTTAACTATTAGAGTGGTCTCAATTATTAAGGTTAAGAAGCTAAATTATGACTAAACATTCTATGATCGAATCGGGAATTAATAGAGTTTGTGTGTTGTCACTTGTAATTATTAGTTTAGTAGTAGTTTTAATTTTACTTCGTCTAAGTAGTTGGTTACAACCGAAACCCCCCTAATCGTATATATGTGAATAGTGTAAATAGTGTAAATTCGTATATACTATATATTTTTTTTCACTTAGTTGAATATTTGAGTTTAGGAATTATAATAATGTTCTCGTGGGATCGATCCTTTCTTACCCTTTTACTAGTTATAAATATTTTTGAAGGTTTAAGTTAGGTTTTTAATTTTATACGGTAAATGACACGTATCATTGGGTGAAATTCTTAGCAGGTGATAAGTGGTGTTATATTATTTTTCAGCATGAATTATTATTTAGTAGTTGATATTTAGTTGCTTTGTTGTTAATTGATGATTAAAGTTTCATTTGATAGTTTTTCTTCATTGTTAAGTCTACAAAAAAGCATTTTCTAATATCACCCATTTCCTACCCCCACCCAGGTATTTGGGTGAAATTCTTAACAGGTAATAAGTGATATGAATGGGGATTACAGTTGCCAGGTGATGGAGAGGGTTAAAGTTCGCTCACCAATCGCCAGGTGCCACTCTTTACCCATACTTAAAGACTAAGAATGGTAGGATTCCAATTATGTTAGGACTCCCATTTATGTTTATGATTAGTATTCCTAAGTTGCATTGAGTTAGCACTTTATATTTTAAGTTGTATAAATATAACTTAAATATAGTTTGTTGATGAATAAGAAGGATAATAGAACTTGGCGTAATTTAAAATAGAAGGAAGGAAATAAATTAAGGATGGCTGTCAGTCAGTCACAAACTATCTTGAGCAAACATGCCTTGTAAAACAACTTTTTATCCGGAAGTAGCCCAAAAGATTTTAAACAAGACTTATCTGGAAGTACTCCAGTTTAAAAGTTGGAAAGAAATGGACCCCTCTAGAATAGACTACGATTACTCTACAGTCTACGCTCCACATTGGAAGGTTTCAACTAGACTTTCTAAGTAGTAGTCTAGAACTCTAGATGATTTGAAAGGTTGCATTGAATCTGCTTAGTCCAATGTGTACGCTGAACAATCTTTCTTAGCGTATTATGGACTTCGTTGGAATTGGAAACCCACTTACGTATGTTACCATAATAGCATTATTTATATCAATCCAATGTTTTTTTTTCTTACATGGTAAAAATCACAAACTCCAGATTGTCTTGCTCTTTCCCGGCTTTAATGGCAATATACTAAAGTCTTGTTTGGTTGTATATAGAAAGTCATACTTTCTAGGAAGTTATTTTTTTTCATGTATTTGAAATTCCTAGAAATTGTAAAATTGTGTTTGGTTGATAATGGGAAGTAGAACTTCCTATGGAAAGCTCTACTTACCTAGGGGGACCTAGGTAAGTAACTTCCTCCATTTTGGAGGAAGTAGAACTTCCTAGGAAGTGCAAATTCCCATGATTTTGCCAACCAAACAACTATATATATTTCTACTTCCTAGGAATTTGCACTTCTCATGATTTGTTTTGTCAACCAAACAAGGTCTAAATGCAGTGTGCTCTAGTAACCTTGACTCTATCAAAACTAACATTGTATGCAAGCGATGTGTGTGGCAATATATTAGTATTAATATTAATATTTCGAATGGTTAAAAACATTAATATTACACTAGTAGAAAAAGGACGATTTGCGTCCCCTCATTTGCGTCGCACAGAAACGGAAACGACGCACAGTTGGGATTTGCGTCGCACAGAAACGAAAACGAGGCACAGATATGTCTCATTTGCGTCGCACATGCTTTACATGCGTTGCAAAAGTTAAACATGCGTCGGATATCCTGACTCATGCGAAGGAAATTGTCTCTATATTAAAAAAAAAAAATCAAACTATCTGTGTCGCACGTCTTTTAGGTGCGTTGCAAAATACCCAATTTGCAACGCACCTATCCAATGTGCGACGCATATTAGGCCACTCCCATTTTATTTCACGAGGCCCACTACTTCAGAAACCCTAGCCTCACACAATCACACGCCTCTCCCTCCCTCTCAATTCTCAACCCCTCTCCCTCGCTCTCAATTCTCAGCCTCACACGCAAAACACCTCTCTCTCTCTCTCTCTCTCTCTCTCTCTCTTCAAACACCTGTTCCTCATCGTTTTTCTCCCCCTGTTCGTCGAATTCCAGTTACAACATCACATTCGTTGTAGCAGTATCGCCTCCCTCTCTCTCTCTCTCTCTCTTCGTTGTTTCCTGAGGAATCTCCGTCGAACACCGCCGGTTCAAACACCAACAACAACATCACATTGGAAGAAGAGCAGCGATGAAGATTGAAAAACCACCAACCCTTTCTCAGATTTAACGTTCGAAGAAGAGCAGCGAATTTCTCAGGTATTTTTTAGTTGAAATTTTATTCTGAATTTCTTTGTTATGTAATATTTATGTTTATTTTTTAAATTTGAAGAGCGAGATTTCTTTCTGTTAGATCTGGTTTTTAGCGATTTGAAGAAAGAGATTTGAAGAACGAGATTGAAGAACGAGATTTGAGAAGAACGAGATCTGGTTTTCGGCGAATTTGTTCGTTTCATTTCACGATTTGTATTATTTTTAAAATATATTTAGTGAAATTTCTATTTTTTAGATCTGGTTTTTTTTAGGTTTAGTTTTTTAATTTCTTTTTTTTGTGTTGTATGTTAGATCTGAATTTTTTATTTTTGATATTTGTTAGAATTTTTTTCGTTTCTTAATCGACGCAAGACAATTTGTATGTTATCTAGTTTAATTTCGCATCTGTTACATCTCGTTTTTTGTTATTGCGTTTAATTTATGATTTCGTTTCTACTGCGTTTTTTGTTCTAATTTTGTTTAATTTCTATCTCTTGTTTTTTTCCTCAAATGCAGTACTAAAGCATTCATGCTTTGGTACTGCGTTTTTTTTATTTTTTACATGAGGTCATTTGCGTCGCACATGGCGCAAGGTGCGACGCAGATGACTGATTTGCGTTGCACCCCCTGCTATGTGCGACGCAAATTCCACTTATACCCCTTATAACCACTGTAGTTTGTATGGGCTGGAATGACCAATTTGCGTCGCACCGTATACACGGTGCGACACAAATAGCTAATATATCTGCGTCGTTCAGCATACGACGCAGATCATGTCTGGGCTATCTGTGTCGAGGCCTTTGGCGTCGGACCCATGTCCGACGCAAATAGGCACCTCACATCCGACGCAAATCGCCATTTCTCTACTAGTGTTAAAGCGAAAAATAAGCTTGTATTTCGTACTTACAATTTATTTTTACAAAATATAGGATTGAAAAGGAAGATAAGAAGTTGCTTACACTAATTAAGATTTGGAAGATATTGCTAGAGAGAAAAACTCTGACCTCTCTCTAGTTTTTTGCGTTTGTTGGTACAAAATCAGTTGGTTTACTTTGCAAACAAGTCAATGCACACCCGATAATAGTCTTAGTCCCCGAGGATTATCGGTTTTAATTTACTAAAGTGTTGGTAATGTACTTTGTTGTAATCTAGTTGGTTAAACTACAACACCTAATAAATTCAGACGAAAAACATTAAATAGAATAAGACATGCAATAATTATTCTGGACGATTAAAGGAAAAACACAAAGATGATTACCTCTATGAGGTTCGGCTAAAACAGGAGATGAACAAACTCGTCACTAGTACATGCATGCTCTAGATCTAAGAACTAAACTATAACCCCAGAAGGGGGTTGGCTAGGTGTAACAGCCCGTTCTTCTGAGCTGCTAGAGAAACACACTCAACAACCATAAACTGAAATCCAAATCTTAATTAATAAAATTGCAGCGGAAATATCCTTAATTACACCAATAACTCCACTAAAATTCCCAAAATATTATATACAACGAAATAAGAATAACTATTCCTGAAACAACTATCTAAATACAAACTTAATCCATAATCTACGACGACATCATAATCTCGCTTCATTTCCGATCCGGCTATGATATCAACCTGCAAATTCAGGGAAAGAAATACAAAACAACAAATTCCAAAGAGTGGAAAACTCGTACCTTTACTTCAGTCCATTATAAATATTTTATTTCTCAAATCATTTCTTTTCATTACAACGGTGGCATAGTTCATTCCTTAAACAATCAGTGCAAGTACAATGCTTTGGCAGGACAAAGCTGCCTCCAAGGTTTGTTATGGAGCCCAGCAATACTACCCCCAAGGTTCGTTATGGAGCGTAGCCGACCGTATCAGGTCAAAAAGAAGAAACCGTCCTCCACCCATACCTTGCTCACTTTCTATTTTCAGTTCATAAACTAAGCCAGGAAAATAGTTGCGTGTTTATAATCAATCAATGATATTTTATCATCACATTCATATCTATGGCCATAGTACGAACTTAATATCACATACACAAGATCACACACACAAAGGATGAGTAATGTTTTCTGAAAGTTACCTGAACGTAATCCAATTCCTTTATCTCCGAATAATACTCCATTTCATGATCATCTCCACATGCCTCACAAAGATAATAAATAGCAGATCTCACTAAATAAGAACTATTTAAACTAAATCCCCAAATAGAAACTAACTAATTCTATATAACTTCAAACTTATCTTCAAATATATCAACTCTAATTCAGTACAACAGCATTAACACAGCACACAACATCAACCAAAACAGCACCCACCCAACAACACCTACTACAACAAACATCAATACAACAACGACAACAACAATACTACCACAACATAACAACAAAATAATAGCAGCAACAACAAACATCAACAACCCAACACCACCACTACGACAACATAACCACCACCTATATCAACTACTCCAAAAATTCAGTACAACAACATTAACACAGCACAACAACGACAACAACAAACAACAACAACACCTCCACCACCAACAACAAAACAACAACTAATAACAATCAACAACACGACAACACCAATCAATAACAACAAACCAAAATATGGCACATCACGACCACCACAACAATATAACAATAGCAACAAACCAAAACCGTGCACCACCAATCAACAACAACAATAACAACAACAACTTAGCTTTAATTCACAAATAGAAAATCAGAAACAAAAAGGAAAAAGTATATTATACCTCTGCTATGTTGAGCAGGGATAAACAAGGGAGCAGAGCTCCGACGGTTCCCCGCACCGTGGTGCGATGCAAAGCAGCAGCAACATCAACAAAACAACCACAACAACGACACCAGCCGCGGTGGCACAACCACCACGAACCGACTTGAAGACTGAGCGACAGCACCGCTAAAAACAACAACAACAGCGACGAAACAGAGGAGGAGAGAGAAAATGAGAACATCAATGGTGCCGACAAGGGGGAAACTTCGGCGAGCCTGGATTCAAACTTGAAGCATTTGTTTTTCAAACTTGATAACCATTAACCTGAACATTAGAGAAGCCTCGTTTATTCAACAGCTTCAACTCTATCTTCAAAAGCTTCAACTTCTGAGTGACTCTATACATAAGGCATCCCCTAATTTGCATAGTCCACACCCTAATAACAACCCTTTTATACTCAGGAGTTGTGGCCCACATGTTGAAGAATCTAAATGGCTTCCTACCCTGGTGATCATTGTGCATACTCACCATGCCAGGACAGTGATCATAGTCCCCTTCAGGCATAAAAGTGATCAGAGCATTATCAAAATTAGTTCTCCACCCTTCATTCACCATGGCTCTATCAATTTCAGAAAACACCCTCCTAATAAATATATTTAACGTTTAAATAAATGCTCTTAAAAATCGGGCTAGTACATACTACCACCCTTATTTAAAGTTTCGTCCTCAAAACCTGAAAATAATAATTTAAATAAAACCAAAATCTCAAACTCGAAAGATTTCAGGCATCAAACCTCGACTAATACTCCCAAACCTCGACTACCATCAACTTCTGTATCTCCACTTCAACCCAATATCAAAATTGAGGAGCAAAGAAAACAAAAGGGGCAAAAAATTCAGTATAGGATTCCATTTAAGTTGCCAGCGGAACACACTCAACAACTATAAACTAATATTAAATCTTTAATAAATTAATTCGCAGCGGAAAAATATCCTTAATTATACCAATAACTCGACTAATACTCCCAAATATTGTATACAACGAAATATAAATAACTATTCTTAAATCAGCTATCTAAATACAAACTTAATCCATAATCTACGACGATATCATAATCTCGCTTCACTAGCAATTTCGAGCTCTAAATATCAAACCTGCAAGTTCAGGGAAGAAATACAAAACAAAACGGAATATGGTTTGGGTGTAAATATAGTTTTAAATTTTTAAATTTTATATAATTTTTAAATTTTATGAAAATATAGTTGTATCGTTTCCTTTCAATTTTTAGAATTACCAGCCATAGGTGCAAGGGTCAGCAATTTGGGTGTCATAAGATAGAGGCGCGAAGTACAAATTCAATCGTTATAATACTTACTTCTATTAGTTGTTTATATGGGTTGCAAGAAACAACAAAACAGAATGCTCTATTTTTAGTGGTCATATATACATTGCTCGAAGGTTCTAATCTTGAAATATATTTCTAGCTTACCATACAAAATAGATTTTTATTTCCAAATTACAAAAGTATTCATACTATTTCAACTCTTGATAAAAATGACCTTGGCCTCTTTTGCAATCCAAACTACAATGCTATTCACTTCTCTTTCTCTCTCGCTGTGATTTCATATGATTCCTTTAGTATGTTCACTTTCCTAGTTACCTTTTAATTTTATTTTGTTAATGAGTGTTATCTTTTTCGAATTATAGATTTTAGAGTGTAGTTTTTTTTTCCATATTAAACTGAGACATATATGCTTTTCTTCCCTGATATTAGGTGCTGTGAAAGTACAGTCTACACCCTATGTTGCACTTGCACCCCCATATTCTAACAAGGTTGTTTGCTCCTGCTTGAAAATGGTTGCATGCCCCACAATAAAATAATCAACAATTTGTTGTTCAACACGCTCAACAACATCACAAGCAAGTTAATTTTTGTTCCCTTGACTTGCAGGGTTTATTTTTTGTCATAGTTGATGTATATTTATGGTGATTTTGATACACTTTGTATACAGAGAATAACTTGAATGGAAAATAAGAATGAAGGAAAGATTTTAGATGAATTGTAAAGTTGTCTTGCTGGTTGAAAATGACATCTTTTTTTTTAGAATATTACTAACTAATCTGGTTACACCAAGAAAATTGAATCAGTTAGTTTGGCCAGAGTTTTCTTTTTTCAAGTTTATACTTAACTGATCCAGCTATAGTTAAAAATCAGATCAGTTAGCTAAGTTAATTGGTTCGAATTTCAAATATATTTTTCGTTTCGCCTCTTAGATTCTAGGCCACTTGCATAATAACATATGTGTCGCCTCAAAGGGGCGACTTCAAATAGTTTTAGAGTCGGTATTTACATAATAGCCTCAGGCGACACTAAAGAGAATATGGAGGCTACTCCCAAAGGTAATTTTGTAGTAATGGATGAGCTTTTAAGGAACGCATCAATTTCAATAATGCTAAAAGAGCATTCAGAGGAAATCATAATTCAATTGATGTTAAATAAAACGTTTAGGGGCGATATGAATTTCATGAATACTAAAAGTTACTTCTAGGGGCAACTAGATTTTACTATTGCTAAAAAGATGTTTTTGAGGCAACCTAAATTTCACTGATGTGTGAAAAAAGTTTTTAGAGGCAACTATTATTTCATTAATGCTAAAGCTACTTTTAGGGGCAACATAAATTTTCCTCATGCTAAAAAAAGGTTTTAGAGACAATCATTATTTTATTGATGCTAATAACTACTTTTAGAGGCAGCATAAATTTTCGTGATGCTAAAAAGTACTTTTAGGAGCAACCTAAAATTAACTGATGCTAAAAACAACTTTTAGAGGCAACCAAAATTGACTAGCTAATGCTAAAAACACTTTTAGAGACTACAAAAAATTGGTTGCCTCAACGTGTTGCCTCTATAAGTGAATTTTCTTGTATTATTTTTTTGTTAGAAAGTACCTAATAAAACACATGTTTTGTAGTGAAGGACCTAATAATATTTTTTGTCTAAAAGACCTATTAAATACTTTCGATTGTTAATATAAACCATTGAATTTCAGGTCAAAACACTAAATTTCGGTGTTCATTGCAAACGAGTTTAGAGCAGTAACCTGTAACACAGGAAGGAGAAATTAAAAGAATCAATTAGGGACTGTTCTCCCCAGCTTATTTTCAGGTCAGTTCAGCTTCAATCAGTTCAGTTTAGTTCAGTTCAGTTCAGTTCAGCTCCAATCATTTCAGTTCAGTTCAGTTTATTTCAGTTCAGTTCAGCTCCATTCTTTTATAACCATTTTGTTACATATTATTATTATGTTGGTATAATTTATTTTACTAATTACTCTTATTATTATTATCATTATTATTATCATTATTATTATGATTATTATTATTATTTAAATATATATCATTACTATTAAGTATTATTATTATTATTATTATTATTATTATTATTATTATTGTTATTATTATTATATTATTATTAGTTATTATTATTATTATTATTATTATTATTATTATTATATATTATTTTATTATTATTATTATTATTATTATTATTATTATTATTATTATTATTATTATTATTATTATTATTATTATTATTATATTATTATTATTATTATTATTATTATTATTATTATTATTATTATTATTATTATTATTATTATATATTATTATTATTATTATTATTATTGTTTGTTGTTGTTGTTGTTGTTGTTTCTATATTATAGACGACTTTTTGTAGCCTAAATTTGTGGAGTAGATTACTTGAGGGGTCTACATTGCGTACATACCCAAGTCAAGGGAAATTACACAATGTTACATTTGCTCTAAATGGAATTTTTCCAAATATAAGACTTTTTTTTTTTATCTTTTTGTAGGATCCTGGATGCTAACCACTAATAAACAACTGTCCTAAATAGCATTGGAAAAAAAATAACTGTGACGTGAAGAAAGTTTAGAGTGATATTTGTTGGGAAACGATGATACAAATTCATATTAGAAATATAATAACTAATTAATGATGTATAACAGATACACCTAGCTGCGTAATTGACTCCAAAATCGGGCAATATCATCTATCTCGGGTTCATCTTACTATTTGTTGATTGATTTCGGGAGTATGGCCTTGAGTTACTCGAGCTGTTTGCCGTTGCAGAATGTTGATTTGAATTTGTATCGCTGTCGTAGAAGGATCGAGGGCATTGAGGTATGGGTAGTGTATTTGTAGTAGACTTAGTATTAAGCATGAACACAATTGTTGACATGGTTGGCCTCTCTTGTACGTTTTCTTGCACACATGATAAGCCTAATTGCATGCATTCTAAGGCTTCATCAGTTGAGTATGAATCTCTCAATGCTGGATCCATAAAGTCCGATGGTATTTTATCATTCCAGCTTCTCCATGCCTAAGAAAATTATCGATGCCATACATGAGTAAGTATGATTTTCTTAAGCTTGAAAATTGATAAGACATCCGCAAGCAAGCATTATTTCTTATGCTTGAAATTCAATAAGACATCGACAAGTAAGCATAGTTTCTTAAGCTTGAAATTGAATATATATCCACAAGAAATCTGTAAGGTGGCTTATACTCACATATATCAATAGATCTCCCTCTCCAGAATGGTGGAATCTGTTGTTGATCCTCTTGCCACTTAAAATCTCAATAATAACACACCAAAGCTGTATACATCTGACTTTATTAAAAATTGTCCATGCATTGCATACTCCGGTGCCATATAACACTACAAATTCAAAATGAAAAGAAATTATATAAACAAAATGACATGATCATCAAAGCATCTCCGTCTCATAAGTTACATTTGAAATTCAATGGAAAGATAACATTATTTTGTTTAGATGAGAGGAAATGGAGAGAAAGTAAAGTAAGGCAAAGGCAGGGGAACAAGTTCTCTTGTTTGGATAAGGGATTGGGGGAAGCAAAAGGTAATTTGACATACGTGGACCCGGTTCATGTAAATTTTAGTGTGCACCAGTCCAAAAGCATGTATCATTTCTAAACAATTCACTATATTATGCACAAATTTATTATACCATTTAGAAACATAATATATCATGTAGAAACTAGTCATTTATAAAACAATCTACTATATCATTCACAAACCCACTATATCATAAAAAGCATCACCGTATCATTCAGAAACATAATATATCATGCATAAACTACACAAAAAATTCACACACTGTATCATTCATATACTCACTATATCATATAGAAACTAACTTTATCATTCAGATACTCACCATATCATGCAGATTCTACATTTTCTATATGTTAAAGCACATGTCATGATTATATATTACACAACCTACATCTTCGTGCATGTTAAAACTTAGGCTCCGTTTAGTAGGGTGTAAAATATTTTCCATGAAAATGAGTTTTCCTTTTCCTTTCATTTTTCGTTGTTTGGTTTAATAAGGGGTCTAAAACAAGATTTCCATCAACGGAGCTTTAGGTGAAAATCATTTTCCTTTCAAAATGAAGGGAAAACACATTTTCTTCCCTCTTCCTTAGCAACCTTTTACTATCCTCTTATCCATCCTCTCCCTTCCCCTTCCATTTTTCTCTTTTCCATAACTTTTTTTACATTGAACCAAACAAAGGGAAATTAGCTTTGCATTTTAATTTTCCATTGTAAAATGTTTTACATGAAAAATCATTTTATATTGATAATGTTTTACATCCAACCAAACGGAGCATTAGTGTGCACCGAGAAGAGGGAAAATCCATTTATCCTCTCTCTTTAATGAACGTCATCCATTTAAATTGGAGAAAGTTAGATGGAAAATGGAGCTCAATCATCCCCCTCCCTTTCTTTTCTTTCCATTCCTCCTCCATCCCTCCCTCGCTCTCCCTCCTACATTTCTATGATTCTATCCAAACCAAGTGTTATTCTCTTTTCACATTTAAAATTTTCTTTTCTAAATAGCAGAGACACATATATTAGACCAGCTTTATAATGTAATATTAGGCCTTAGACTTTTATACTTGGGCTGTTGTATTTAAGTTATTATTAAGCCCAATATATTTTACATTAGGTTGTATATCTACGTAAAGGAGTGTGAATACAAGGCAAGTGGTTATTTTCCTTCTCTACATGGTATCAGGCCTTGACGGCTAGGGCACGACTCTTTCTTGACCTCTTCCATGGCTGTTGGAGATGATGCTCCAGTCAGTGGTCTCAAAGTTGATCCCACAAACCCATATTATCTCAGTTCTAGTGATAACCCAGGTAATATTATTACACCCGTTGTTTTTCGTTGAAATAACTATGATGAGTGGTCGCGCTCAGTTCGTCTTTCTCTTATGGCGAGGTGTAAGTATGGTTTTCTTGATGGTTCTCTTGAGAAGCCGACGGAGGCAAAACAGTTGCTTGTTTGGGGTTGTCTCCAAGCCATGCTCGTTCAATGGCTTTTGAATACGGTCGATGTCTTGGTCAAGAAGACCATTCCTTATTTCGACCAAGTGAAGCCCTTGTGGGATATGTTGAAACGCCGCTTTGATGTCGGTAATGGTCCACGAAAACAACAAATCAAAGCGGCTTTGGCAGAATGTAAGCAGTCAAAGACGATGTCCATAGCTAATTATTTTGGTTTATTGCAGCCTCTTTGGGATGATCTTGCTACATACAATCCATTGCCTATGTGTAAATGTGGTAATTGTAGTTGCAATCTTGCTGCAGCATTTCAAGCAAAAATAGATGAGGACCGTTTACATGATTTTTTGTATGGCATCAATGATGAATTGTATGGTACTGTGAGATCCAATTTACTCTCACAAGACCCACTTCCTACTCTTGATAGAGCATACCAAGCTATGCTACAGGAAGAGCGTTTATGTTTGACGTCTCGTGCTAAGGCTGAACGTGATGAGGTGATGACCTTGGCGGTGAGGTCGCAATCTTCGGGTCGCGGTGTGAGGCGTACCGATGATCGTGACAAATGGAGTTTGGTATGTAATTATTGTAATCGTCGTGGTCATGAAGAGGCTCGTTGTTTTTCAAAGCATGGGTTCCCCGAGGGATGGGAACATAAGTCTCGTGGTGGAGGCAAAGATATCGTAGGACGTGGTCGTGGGAGTGGTAGTGCTGGAACAACAACATCACAACCTTCTCTTGGTACTGCAGGAAGAGGTAAAGGTGCGGAGTCCATGCCACCTTGTTGAGAGTGGAGCACCATCTTCAAGTAGCAACAATGAGACAACACTTCCAGGCATGACGTCAAGCCAATGGCAGCAACTTCTTGACTTGCTTGGTAATGCTACTGTCAAAAATGGTGATCGTCTCATTGGTGAGTCTTTTAAAAATTCATGGATTATAGACACCGGGGCTTCGAACCATGTAACTGGTAACTTGAAATTTTTCACTCACTTAATTGATATGGTGGAGTGTCCAGTTGGTCTTCCGGATGGGAAGAAGACATCATCTTCAAAGTGTGGCAGTGTGTACTTAGCGCCGGGTTTGGTGCTAAAGAATGTGTTATATGTGCCTGATTTAAATTGTAATTTAATTTCTGTTACCCATCTTGCGGATGATTTAAATTGTATTGTTCAATTCACCAAATATTTGTGCATTATACAGGACCGCAACTTGAGGACCCTGATTGGAGTAGGTGAACGGAGGGATGGACTCTACTACTTTCGTGATATACCGAAGATTCAAGCTTTGAGTGTAGATGGGGCAAATACTCCGGAGTTATGGCACAAAAGACTTGGACATCCTTCAGATAAAGTAGTGCGGTCTCTCCCTTTTATTAGTAGTACTAGTACTATTTTGAATAAAGCTTGTAGTGTGTGTCATCAAGCTAAACAAAGTAGAGATAAATTCCCAATAAGTGAAAGCAAGACCAGTTATTGTTTTGAATTGATACATTGTGATCTTTGGGGGCCGTATAATACACCCTCTTCCTGTGGAGCTAAATATTTTTTAACTCTTGTTGATGATTTTTCTAGAGCCGTATGGGTGCTCCTTTTACTTGATAAAACTGAGGTTGAAAAGATGTTTAAATCTTTCTTTGCTATGCTTGAAAGACAATTTAATGCTCATGTGAAGGTTGTTCGTAGTGATAATGGAACTGAGTTTAATTGTATGAAGGTTATTTGCTCGAAAAGGGTATTTTGTTTCAGACCTCATGTGTAGGTACGCCCCAACAAAATGGGAAGGTTGAACGAAAACATCGCCACATTTTAAATGTGGCAAGGGCCTTGAGATTTCAGGGTAATTTACCTATTCAATTTTGGGGTGAATGTGCTTTGGCGGCTGGATATTTGCTTAACCGTACTCCCACTCCCTTGCTTGCTAATAAGACCCCTTATGAAATTTTGTTTGGTAAACCTCCTACTTTTGCTGAAATGCAGGTTTTTGGTTGCTTATGCTATGCCCATAATCAAAAATCAAAAGGTGATAAATTTTTAAGTAGAAGTAGACGGTGTATTTTTGTGGGTTATCCTAGTGGGAAGAAAGGGTGGAAGCTTTATGATCTTGACACTGGTAATTATTTTGTATCTCAAGACGTGAAATTTTATGAAAGTGAATTCTCGTATGCCAATGTGGATAAGGTGCCTCATGATGCCACCCAAATGGTTACACCTTCTTTTAATGCACCTGATGATGATTTTGTATGTGAATATATGGGTGCTGATCATGTTGACAATAATGGGGGTAGAAATGTAGTAGAAATTAGTGCCAGCAACATCATGATGATGTCGTGCATGAAGATTTTAATGTGGGTCATGGAGAGCCACCTAGCAACTTAGGAGGAGAGGAAAGTGGTGTTAGAGTTGTTGAAAATTCTTATGGTCATGCTGCAGGCAGCTTGCTACGTGGCTGTGAGGAGGATATAGTAGTGGTGATGGTGTTGGAGAGTCATTAGTGAACAACAATGTTGAAGGTACAGTGAGGGAGGAGGCGGTGGCCACTCCCAAAACCAATATTGATGATGAACTTGGGCGAGGCAAACGAAAAAAAATTGCTTCATCAAAGTTACAAGGTTTTGTTACAAATACTGTGCGAAAGTTGAGTCCTTCTCCCTCTCAAAGTTCATCTGCTTCACATCAGTCCTCAGGTACGCCTTATTCTATAGCACATTTTGTGAATTGTGACCGCTTTTCTATGGGACACAGAAATTTTCTTGCAGCTGTCACCGCAGGTAAAGAACCACAATCCTTTAAAGAAGCAATGAAGGATCCTGGTTGGCGTGCAGCGATGCAAAAGGAAATTCAGGCATTGGAGGATAATGATACTTGGAGCATGGAGACTCTTCCACCTGGAAAACGTGCGTTGGGCAGTAGGTGGATCTACAAAGTGAAATATAATCAGATGGGAGCGTTGAGCGTCTCAAAGCTCGCTTGGTTGTTTTCGGGAATCATCAGGTCGCTGGCATTGATTATACAGATACTTTTGCCCCTGTGGCAAAAATGGTCACTGTTCGTGCTTTCCTAGCTGTTGCTGCTGCAAAGCATTGGGAGTTACATCAAATGGATGTACACAATGCTTTTCTGCATGGGGACCTATCAGAGGAAGTGTACATGAAATTACTCCCGGATTTCAAGGTGCTAAACTGACCAGGTGTGTAGATTGCGCAAATCACTTTATGGTTTGAAACAGGCGCCACGGTGTTGGTTTGCAAAACTGGCAAACTCCTTACGTCAGTATGGTTTCAAACAATCTTACTCGGATTATTCTTTATTTACCCTGCATCAAGGTGTCGTGCAAATCAACGTTCTTGTGTATGTGGATGATTTGATTCTTTCTGGGAATGATTCCGCTGCTCTTGTTGCTTTTAAAAAATATTTGAGTACTTGTTTTCACATGAAGGACCTTGGTGTGTTGAAATATTTTTTGGGCATTGAAGTCGCACGTAATCAAGAGGGGATCTATCTTTGTCAGCGCAAATACACTCTTGACATTATTTCAGAGGCTGGATTACTTGGGTCAAAACCGGCTCATTTTCCGATGG
The DNA here is from genome assembly GCF_026745355.1 of Beta vulgaris subsp. vulgaris. Lineage (NCBI taxonomy): Eukaryota > Viridiplantae > Streptophyta > Magnoliopsida > Caryophyllales > Amaranthaceae > Beta > Beta vulgaris. The sequence goes on from NC_079209.1 coordinate 16,524,970, forward strand.
AGCAAAATCATCAATTAGCGCGCTCGACTAGTCCTCTGTTGGAGAATGTGGAGCAATATCGACGGTTAGTCGGCCGTCTTATTTATCTTGCTTTTACTCGACCTGATCTAGCATATTCTGTGCATATACTGTCACAATTTCTTCATGAGCCACGATATGATCATTGGGATGCTGCTTTGCGTGTGGTTCGTTACTTGAAGGGATGTCCGGGTCAAGGTATTCTTCTTCGTTCAGATTGTGACTTGCATCTTTCTGGTTGGTGTGACTCGGATTGGGCTAGTTGCCCTCTTACTCGACGTTCTTTATCTGGTTGGTTGGTGTTTCTGGTCATTCCCTATTTCATGGAAGACCAAGAAAAAGTGACTGTATCACGTTCTTCCGCCGAAGCGGAGTACCGTTCTATGGCGGCACTTACATGTGAGCTTAAGTGGCTTAAGGGTTTGTTGTTTAGTCTCGGTGTTCAACACCCCAGAGCAATGAATTTATATTGTGATAGCCAATCAGCTTTGTATCTAGCTCAAAATCCGGTTTTTCATGAGCGTACAAAGCATATTGAAGTAGATTGTCACTTCTTACGGGATGCTATACAGGATGGAATCATTAGCCCCAATTATGTTCCTACAAATTCGCAATTAGCAGACATCTTCACTAAAGCTCTTGGCGTACGACAATTTAATTATCTGCTTTGCAAGTTGGGCATTTGTGATTTGCATGCTCCAACTTGAGGGAGGGTATTAGACCAGCTTTATAATGTAATATTAGGCCTTAGACTTTTATACTTGGGCTGTTGTATTTAAGTTATTATTAAGCCCAATATATTTTACATTAGGTTGTATATCTACGTAAAGGAGTGTGAATACAAGGCAAGTGATCATTTTCCTTCTCTACAACATATTTAGGAGTAGCATATTACCATAACATATTTTGACTACTATGGTTGATCGGAAACAACGTAAGGAACTTACTATGTTCCCGCAATCATGCTTGTGGAATCTCGTGTTTGTTCAACATTAAATATCCTCGCCAAACCAAAATCTGCAATTTTTGGATTCATATCCACTTCGAGCAAAATATTGGCTGCTTTAAGATCACGATGAATGATTCTAGGCCGAGAATCTTCATGAAGATAAAGAAGCCCTCTAGCAATGCCTAATATAATATTGTATCGCATAGGCCAATCAAGTTCTCCTTGTTTTCTTGGATCTATTAGGCACATTTAAACATTTAACGTTAAAGAATAGGACAAACAACTATTGAGCTCATGGTTACGATTGAGGTGCTGTGAACAATATGTCACATGTTCAAATCCCCCTTCCCTTCTTTGTATTGTACTGCATTCGTGGCTCATATGGATGAAAAAAAAATTGAGCTCATGGATACATTAAAATCTAGATCAGACTAGTCAATATAAGGTTATTGAAAAGCATCGAATAGACTACCAGAAATATAAGATGAGCATACCAAATAAAATATAATCAAGGCTTCCATTAGGAACAAGTTCGTAAACAAGCAGCTTCTCTTTTCCTGATACGCAAAAGCCCATCAACTTGACGAGATTTTTATGTTGAAGCTTGGCTATCAAAACGGCCTCATTCTTATATGATTCTATTCCTTTGTCGGAGACCTTTGTTAGCCTTTTTACTGCTATTTCTTGTCCATTTGAGAGGGTTCCCTAAGACAAAATCAATTATTAGCAAACAAATTAAATCGGAATTTTTTTTATAAAATTTGCTAAATCTTTTCCAGGCATTTACACAAAAAAATCAAGTTATAATTAACCAGAGCTCTTCATTCGTTATCCAATTACCTTATAGACATTGCCATATCCTCCTCCACCTGTTGAGAAAATTATAAAATATACATGATACGAAAATGAAAGGAATTGCAACGGAAGAATATAATACCAAACTGATGCAATTAACTAAACAAATGTTTTTTGCTCACAAAACTGCATGAATGACTTACATTAATATACCTATTATATAGGCACACAAGACCTACTATGAGACTTCCTAAACACTAGTAACTAACTAGAGAGAAGTGGGGATAATGATCCACCAATTGCTCCACTCAAAGTACCACTAATAACAAACTACAGCACTACATTATTGACGTTAGAAAGACTCCAATACTAACAAAGAATAATTGACCCAGCTTCCTAAATAATAGCTAACCAACTTTTGAATCAATTACTCAACATCCCCCCTTGATTCAAAATCACATTCAAATACTGAAACTTGCTGTAAACTTCAATGACCCGCATTGCAACGAACTTTGATGACTTGAACTCGACACGCTTTGATTCTCGACACTCAAAGTACCTCAACCACGACTTTCACAACACAACCACGACACATGAGTTTAGAAGAGTGTCTCTTCCTCGACCTTTTGAACAAAATTAGTTTGTTCACCACCTTGCTCATCTCTTTGTTTATCCCAGCACCTATCTTCTTTGTGCCCATACCTCTTGCAATAATAGCATTGAATGCTACTCATAGATTGACGTTGTCCTTCGAATCGACCACGACCACCACTTTCTTCACGACCTCGACCTCGACCTCGACTACCCATACCACGACCGCGACCGCGACCACGACCATCTTCGTAATGCCATTCATTTGACATTTCCCCCTTATCTTGGAAGCTTTTTCCTCGACATTTTCTTCCGACCTTAAAATTCTATCTTCATGGGCTAAAAGGGAACCCATTAACTCATCAAAACTATAAGAGGACATATTTTTTGACTCCTCAATTGCAGCAACAACATGATTGTAATTTTTTGTAAGACTCCTTAAAACTTTACGCACCACTGTTGAGTCACTAATATTTTCACCAAACGACCTCATTTGATTAACTATACTTGACACTTTAGACAAATAATCTTGCACAAACTCTTTTTCTTTCATTTTAAGTGATTCAAAATTACCATGGAGGTTTTCAACTTGACAGAAATTACCTTACTATCACCTCTATACTCCATTTCAAAATTTCCCAAGCTTCCTTTGCCATCTTAGCGGTTGAAATTCGAGGAAATATATCATCATCCACACTGCAGATTGGATGATAAATAAAGCTTTCGCATTTAATTTGCGATTGTCACGTAACTTTTTATCAGGTACCTCCGGTGGCTCATCCGGTTCCTCATACCCGCTCTCAACAAGATCCCATAACTCCTGGGATTGAAACATAGTTTGCATCTTGATACTCCATAAATGATACTTCTCACCTTTAAATATTGGAATTTGGGGTGTATTTGAATGAATACCATTAGTAGCCATGACACACTTTCTCACAATTTGTGTAGAACAAAACCTTAACAAAACCTCTCCTCCTTCTCCCTTTTTTTTTTGTTTTTTTTTTTTTTTTTTTTTTCCTCCCTGGAATCTAACCTGAAGCTCTTGATACCATGTTGAGAAAATTATAAAATATACATGATACGAAAATGAAAGGAATTGCAACGGAAGAATATAATACCAAACTGATGCAATTAACTAAACAAATGTTTTTTGCTCACAAAACTGCATGAATGACTTACATTAATATACCTATTATATAGGCACACAAGACCTACTATGAGACTTCCTAAACACTAGTAACTAACTAGAGAGAAGTGGGGATAATGATCCACCAATTGCTCCACTCAAAGTACCACTAATAACAAACTACAGCACTACATTATTGACGTTAGAAAGACTCCAATACTAACAAAGAATAATTGACCCAGCTTCCTAAATAATAGCTAACCAACTTTTGAATCAATTACTCAACATCACCAAGCTTTTGATCATCCGAAAAGTCATTAGTGGCAGTTTGTAGTGTCTCCAATTCGAACATCAAGGACTCTGCTGTTGTGAAATCTTTAAGCAACAGATCCCCATACATGAAGAGATTAGACCACCATATGATAATAGTTTGTGAAACTTAGATGAAATTTTTGACTAATAGAGTATTTGGTTGAGAAAAAACATTTTTGTTCGAGAAGTATTCTTTTCATTTATCATTTTGCTTGACTGAAATAATACCATGATGTCGTCGTTATTCCTCAACACCCTTTTTATCTTTTCACATCAGTCATTCATTCTATTAACATTTTTAGACTGGCTCGACTTATCTTGTAAGATACCAAACAGCGAAGAAGAATAACATTGTCTCTTTTATGGAAAAGAAATTTCATAAAACATCATTAACAATCCAAAATGTTTTCTTTATACCAAATATAGTCCAATATTAGGATGATGCTTGCCCTTTTCAATATCTAGAGAAAGGTACTTCTTTCCCTTCCTACGAAAGTAATACATGCATGAAGCAATCAGAAGCGCCAAGACAGCTAGTGGCACAACAATTGCAACAACTAGTGTTCTGTTCTTTCCTGCCGAGGCCAAAATGTTAATTATTAAACCGTATAAAGAGCTAATTACATAACTAACCAAATTTTAAGAGACCACACAAATATGCATGTCATAGTATATAACAACTTCTTTTATAAAGTTTTATACTGTTCATTTTTAAAATCCGTCCTTGATATAAGCAAAATGAGGATTACAAAAACCCCACATAATAGGGATAATCGATGTAATTGAACTAAATTCATATTTCTTAAGTAATTTCTCTTGGTATTTTTTTTTTATCTTATCCGATTTTATTGCGCATGTTTTTATTAGTATGAAAAATATGATACGTGGTTCAAAAAAGATTCATATTTATTAGTAGAAAAGTGAACAATTGATATTAGTATTCAATTTCAATCCAGGATTAGTAACATAATGAACAATTGATATTAGTATTCAATCTCTTGAAAAATAATATATGTGAATCAAGACATTACACCAAAACATGAAGATTAGTAGTCCACTTACCACCGGGAGAACTCATCGATGGCGGCAAAGATGGCGGTGGAAAATTGACGGCACCTTCAAAAAAAGGGTAGATCTCATATCTCAAATTACAACTTGTCATCATAACCCTCGCACCAGTAGCAACCTCAAGGAATCCAATTGCAGTCCTTAAGCATCGATAACAATCCGAAGCACTCAAGTCCGGAGTACACTCCCCCATCCCATACATCGTCTGCAAGCTAGAATACTCGAAAATTCTGGTCGCGTACTTTTTCTCGGGGCCACCGTTAGATGCTCGGATTATTACATCACTCATCATATCCCCAATAGCATCCATAAATCGTGTAATGTTCCCTGTTATGTTATTTCCGCTTCCAAATCTATCCCATGGATCAAGCATCTGACTTTCCGGTGGCAACCTTCCAAAAAACGACACGTTCGAGTATCTTACCAACTGTTAGGACAACTATTCAAAGGAATATCAGAGGTGGTAGCAGTATCCACACAGTCGCGACACGAGGAGGCGGACTGATCTCCACGGCAGAGGAAGTGGCCGTAGACGGTTTCGTTTGAACCGTTTGTCGATATTGCTTGAGAATAGCCGGTGGGGTTGGTGGCGTTGGAGGTGAGAGAACGGTAGACGGCATTGAGATTGGTTTCATACTGGCTATTGTTGGCAAACATGGTGGTGTCTGCGCAATTACTTCTCCAAAGATGAGGAACTGATGTTGATGTAGGAAGCATGGTCATCATTAAAGGAAATAGGAGAGAAATTGTGACAGATAGCCAAGTCCAAATAAATTGAGCCATCGTTTTAGTTAAGATCGAGTTGATGAAAACTGAAAAGTGTCTCTATTTATCATTACTTTCAGCCTAAGGTTGTATCGTTGTTCTACGCAAGACGGAATATTTAATTTAATTTTAATCCGTGATTTTAATAAGGTAAGGAAAAAGTTTGACAAATATTGTAGAACAAGTGAAATTTTGATCTCCTTTATTCCCCCCAACTTGTCAAACTTTTTCCTTACCTTATTAAAATTAAATATTCCGTCTTGCGTAGACTCGGTTCACATTAAAAATATTATGGATTGGGCCCAGACACGTGTCCCACTACAAACTAGTCACTCTCACTTTCTAAAATCCGTGATTTTCTCTCTCTTCAATAAGATTATTTCGCTCTAAAATTTTAACAAAAACAGTTGTTCAGAACAAACACATACTATATCATGTGAAAACATATTATATCATGTCAAAATACACTATCATGTCGACATTATAACGATCAATTATGTATTTTGTGTAATATACAAATAAACCACACTATATCATCATATCAAAATACACTATATCATATCAAAATACATTATATTATGCATCACTATCATGCCAAAAAACACAGCAAAATACGCACTATCTTGTCAAAACACACTATATCATTATAAAATACACTATATCACATTTCAAAATACATCAACCGCCGCTGATTTCAAAATTCAGACGCTAAACTTATGGAGTGATGGCTGATTGTACGTGGATTTAGTGGGAGAGCTTCATGGAGATAACGGCTACATCAACGGATTGATCATGGGCCACTTCTAACACCCATGTGTATGTAGTGGAGCAAAAATAGGAGCTGTTGAAGTCTTCTATATATAGCTCACCAAAACTAGAATAAATGAACAACTTTCGATTTTTATATTCTTCAAAGAATAATTCTTGTATTACTTTCGAGTGTTGGGTGAGTGAGATTTAGAGAACAGAAGGCTGTGTAATCAGAGTGAGAAAGAGAAAGAGAAACACAACAAGAATCCGCGCTTTTAGCGTTTGAATTTACCGTCCGGCTCAATCAGAGTTTGTAAAATTAGCGCCCGTCATTGGACGGACGCTAATTAGCGTCCGTTTTTCGAAAATTAGCATCCGTTTTTGGAGCGGACGCTAATTAACATCCTTTTTCAGAACGGACGCTAATTAGCGTCCGCTATCTAAAATTTAACGTCTGTGGAACGGACGCTAATTTAACGGCCTAAAAGTCGACCCTTCATTATATCTCTCATTTTCTATCTCACCTTTCATTCTCTCACCTCCCTTATCCTCTCTCACCTCCCTTGTCCTCTCTCTCTCATATCTCTCTCCCCTTCATTAGTCATCACGCATCTCACTCTCTCTCATTCCCTTCATTTTCTCTCTCTCTTTATTCACTCAAATTTTTCTCTCATCTCTCTCTCACATCTATTTACTCACGTTTCTCTCTCATCTCTCCTTCTCTTTTTTCTCTTTTCTGGATCTGGAAACACAACCCGCGCCGCCGTTTCGTTCCCAGCCGCTTCGATTTGAAGGTAAGTGGGTTATTTTATTTTTGTTTTTTGTTTCCGTTTCTGGTTTTTGATTTTGGTTTTTTTCATTTTTCGGATTTTGGTTTTCGTTTTCTCATTTATCTGTTTTTGATTTATCTTTTTTTCGATTTTTGATTTTCGTTTTTTTGGTTAATTTATTTTTTTCTTTTGGTTTTATTTTCGTTTTTTAGTTTTGTCCATTTTAAATAAATTTTCGTCTAAATCTTTGGGTTTGGGGTTATGGATCTGGGTTCATTTCTTGGTTGGTTACGGTTTATGGACCTGGGTTGTTAATTTTTTTGTTTGTTTGGGTGGGTTGGTCAGATCTGGGATGTGGGTTGTTTGGGTTTGTGGGGGTGTTGGGTTGTTTGGGTTTTTTGATTTTTGATTTTTAGTTTTTGGTTTTTCTCATAATGGTTTCCGTTTTCTGATTTTTCAATTTTTTTTTCGTTTTTATACATTCGATTTTTCATTCTTTGGTATTCAATCTTTCGTTTTTTTTGGAATTAGTTTTTCTTTTTTATCTTTTTTTGGGAATCAGTTTTTTTTTTTTTCTTTGTTTTTCGTTTTTTTGGAAAAAATTCTGTATACAATTTTTAAAATCGATTTAGGGGTTTTTTTTTTTGGAAAATATTTTGATTTTGTTCTACATGTTTGCTGCAGATAGAAGACCTTCAGGGTTTGTTCCTGATTTAAAGTTGGATTTCTTCAAGATTGGAGTTGGATTTGAGCTCCAGATTATGGATTCTTGTACCTACAATATTAAAGTTGGAGTGTAATTTTTTAAGTTTGTTGTTTCAGATTGTATTATTATGGGATATTTTCCAATATATTGTATAAGTATTTTTATATTTAAATAAAAATATTTCATTTCTCATTTGTTTGTATTTGTTTAGCTTATAATTGGTTTGATTATTGGTATTTAATTACTTTTATAATAATAAAGAGTGAACTTTATAAATCAAAAATGGAAAAAAGCACAAGTTTAATTCTCAATTTTTGTTATTTTAACATTGTTCATTTTGAAATAATAACTGAAAGTAAATAAAATGAATTAAATAAAAAGAATAAAGTAAAACCTTGGCAGGTGAAAGCTGATAATGATGGGTCTGTTTTAGCATCTGTTTCACAGCTTTAGCGTCCAATTTTATCGGACGCTAATTAGCGTCGGACGCTAATTCTGAAATTTCAGATGCTAAGTTTTTAGCGTCCGCTTAGCTGACGCTAATTGGACAATTAGCGACCAGGGGTTTTGCATCAGCCTTTTAGCGTCCGTTGACGGACGCTAATCTCTTTAGCGTCCGATCCCGTGTTTTTAGTGTCCAATTTTGGCGGACATAAAATAGTGAAATTCTTGTTTTGAAAGAGAAAGAGAAGACTTTGAGTAAAGTCAAGTGAGGAAAGTCACGCGTTCAGGGGGAACTGGTTCCTGGAGGAACGGAGTGAGGATTGATTTAATTTATAATAAGTTGTAATAACTATTATCAATAAAAGAGCAAGGTTTCTTCATAAAGAGTTGTGGAAGACAACCTTGTTAAAAGTATCTTCTTCTATTCTCCTTATTTTATACTATCTTATTAGCTTTCAAGTTTTTATTATCCGCAAAAAGTTGAAAAATCTCCACAACTACAATTCACCCCCCTCTTGTAGTTGATGTAGTGTCTATACTAGACTAACAATTGGTATTAGAGGCCGGTTCCTCCAAAATCAGTTAACACTAAGGAGCCAGTCCCTGGTAGATATCAATAATCACTAGTGGAAAAAACCTTATCTGTCACTTAGTAACAGATTCGGTTTTTGTAAAACTGCATCCGAAAATCAACATAACAAATGAGAGGAAAAGTTGGGGTCATTAAGTGGCTTATTGCGGCGGTTTTAGCCGCGAGCAATTACGGGGCAGCAATAGGTAATTGATATATTGCTACGATTTTAAACTGCCACAATATGTTCGAATATTGTTGCGATTTCTGGGCAAAATCGCCATATGTTTATTTTTTATTTAAAAAGCAATATCTTGGTCTATTGCTGCGGTTGTTGCTGAAAATCGCAGCAATAGGTACTGATACAGGCGATTTTTTTTTTTTTGCATTTATTTGCAATTAAATTTGATAGAATAAAACAGACAACTAACCCATAGATTATTGCAACACTACAATAGCAGCACAAAAGTAACTAAATTAAACCACCATATATTTAATAAAAATAATATTACAAACCCTAATTACAAAAATATATAATAAAAATGAAAACATATCTACTAAGGAAAAAAATTTAAAAACTGAAAAAGAAAAAAATAGAAATACAGAAGCACTAGTAGAAAAAACCTCAAATGCACCGGTTTTTTAGGCCACAAATGCTCCATATTTGACGCGTAGCAAACGTCGCCCGAGCATTTGAAACTTTTACAAATGCTCCAGTTTTATCTTAAAAACCGGAGCATTTATGTTACAAATGCTCCAGTTTTTAAGATAAAACCGGAGCATTTGAGCCCCTAAAAATTTAAAAAAAAAAAAAAATTTTTTTGGCTTTTTTTATCCAAAATTGATGGACAATCATTTACATGTAGATAAAAGTTTCATTTCTAAAATTCTTGTTCATAAATACAAGATATAGTACAAATAAATAACGATTAACATTAGGTAGCGTTTGGGAACCGAGTTTCATTTTAATTATTGTATTCTAATTCTAAAATTTGAAATCATGTATTTGAATTTCAATTCCAATTTCTCAAACTTGTTTGGGAAACATGGGAATTGAATTCCAATATTTCAAATCTATGTATGTGTTTGGAAAACATTGGAATTGAATTCCGGAATTCTAATTCCATGCTATTGTTTGGATAATCTTGTAATTGCATTCAACAAAAAAAATATTAAATCCTTAACAAATAAAAGGCATTTGACATTCTAACAATCCAAAATTGTTATAACAAAAGTTATCTCAACATCGAGAGCGACATTTAAAAGTAGTATTTGATAAAAGTAACGAGAAAAACCTACAATGACATATGAAAGTGAGTCAAACTACTCAACAAGGCACAAGAGTACCCAATCAAGTTTCTCATCCTCCGATAACTCTTTCAACATTAAAAACTCGTCGGGATTACCATTCATAAACCTTTTTACTGCCCTCATAATTTGATTCCTAGAAATGCCATATACTTCAAACACAACGGTATATATCTCTTGACAAGTGGGTTTCGGGGTGTCATTCACTTTGCTTTGCACATATTCTCTGAAGGACTCAGCAAAACTATTGACCGCATCAGCCTATCTTTTTGCGCTTGCGAGAGCCCGAAACAGTTGGATCCTTGGATGAGCTCTTTCCTTCACTTATCATTTCCTCCTCCATGGCGTCCGCTGCCTCATCATGTTGTTCTGAACCATCCCCAACAGCTCTATCTGCACCAAATAAAGTGCATATATCTTCCCAATTCTCTATGCACTTGTTGCGATAAGAGGTTGCATTTTTGTTGTCCTGAAAATGATAGTAGAACATGATATATTTCAGCTCATACTATAGCAGATGACTAGAGAGGAAAAATATATAAGAAGCAAACAAGCAGCAAATACAAAAATTTACAGTTTCTAGTTGCTACAATGCATGTAAATTAGCATCTTTAAATATACACAAGCATATGATCAAGCCTTGTCATAAGAAACTTCACCAGATTCACAAATGACTAAACTCTTAGAGACACATCATAAGAAACCTGAGATAACAGGCTACAAGAACTGTCAAAATGAAAGATGATGTCTTTGAGATCTTCCGAACATAAAGCATCACACTCACCATATGTAAATATTACATGAACAACTGAAAAATAACAAAGCTTCAAGACGTGTTGAGTTGAAGAGAAAGCTAGAATGTGTTATTATTCAAGCGTTGGGAGCATCATCACCTATAAAGAAATATGCAAGAGTAGATTCAAATGTGCATAAACATAGTGATGATATATGTTCAAGAGTTTCAGACCCCATTATACAGAATAAGAATGCATCTGATATCTTGGATATTAGTAGTATATATCCCTAATTTTAATGACTTAAGTGGCAGTAATAATCAAGTCAGTTCTTGTGAAATTACATCAGAAAGTTCGAATAACTCATGCTGAGGGAGCTGTAGTGATGAAAAGATCAGTAGGAGCGATGATGGTTCTAGTAGAGTTCGTACTATGACTCGAGAAATTCCTACATAGTCTAGTTCTACAGGGGTCCTAAAGATAAGACTACAAATCTGAGCCTCACAAAGGTTGAATGTTCACAATGTGTAGGGGAAACTTTGAATCAACTGTCTAATTGGGTAATTTCAATAACCTATGAGATTACCTACTAAATTTCGCTGTAAATTCCAATTTATAGCAGAAAAAAGGATATATAACAAGAAGAATTTTAATCATAGAGATCATTATGTAATAATTACGTGAGTGTTTTTACAGAATGATCAATTACTTGTTTAACTTAATATTGCTGAGTATTTATTCACTATTTTCCTACATCTCTCTGATTTCATTGCAGTCAATGTCAACTATAACATGAAACTACATCATTTAACACTTCTTTCAAGCCATCTCACATGATACAAAGCTATACAATGTTTCTCGAAAGACAGATTAAAGCAAACTGAGCAAGTTAACAGACAGAAAATTCTAATAGCAAGATTCAAAGCAAACTGAGCAAGTTAACACCAGAAATCAGATCTAAATCATTTCAGAATTTAGGTTACAGATTTAACAGTTAGTAAAAAAACTACACTAAACAATACAAATCTACACACATATGATATGGAGCAATTCGAAATTTCAAATTCCAAATCAAAAACTAACGAGAGGCCAGATAACTAGCACAGATGTGTAAGCAAGATAACTAGAGGCAAAGAAACAACATAGTTGCGAAATCCGAACCCAAACTCCAAACCTAATTCCGCAAAATCCGAAACCAAACCCTAATTCCGCAAAATCCGACATAAATAAGTAAAACACAATATGATTATAGCCAAAAAAACATCAAATTCACAAATTTAATCATGAAAAAAGCAAAAAAAAAATCATAAACTCGACTATCAACCGCAAATTAGTTCTTTTGATTTTTGAGATCAACCAGAAATTTGTGCAAGAATCCGCAGGAACTGAAATTTCATTTTGGGAGAAATTGATCGTTGAGGGAGGAGAGAGAATCGTGTTTTTTTTTGTAGGGGAAGGGGTGAGATTTGGACTAGGCCAGAATTTGAAATCACATGGGAGGGGGTCTGATTTGAATATAGCTTTTGCTTACATGACTTGGAATTGGGTTGTAATTGGCCCAATTTCAAATCCAATTCTATTAAGTACCCAAACACCTGATTTGGGCCAAATTCAGAATTTCAAATGATATCCTAGTTCCCAAACAGGCCCTTAAGGTAAACTAATATATCCATATGAACATATTCCTTAAATGTTATAAGGACATCAAATTTTTTGGAATCCCATGCACCAAACTGCAGCACCAGCCTCCAATGCAATCCAAATACTTCAATAAGGTGCAACTATAGCTGAAGTAAGCAACAATCACTCAAGTGTTCTGCAATATGATGTATGACCATTGCACATTTACAAAAAAAGGGACTCCCAATCAACAATAATAGCATGAGTGAAATCCAAACAGGTTGATATTTCCACATTAGAGCAACCACACACAGTCATACATCATAGCTAGCAATCTAATCAACTGACAGACTTTTGTCATGTTAGCATAGCTCACGAGGATCAAGGGGAATAGGTCTGATTTTTATTTTGCAAGCAGAATTTTTCAACATTGAGAATGACAATATCCTCCTATAACTTAGGATAACAAAGGGAATAAAGGATGGAGAAGGAGAGAACCTGTGCTATTCTTCATGCACTGTCTTGGAGTTGCTGTAAGGGTTTTGCAAGTTCCGCTCGCAGATGAATCTGCTCATTTGACGTATCTCCGGGGATAAAGCAACTTGCAAGGGCGGCAACTTGATGATGATCCAGATCATTATATCATATATGTACCTGAATTTCAGCACCAATGAGCTCAGAAAACTCACGAGTTGAATCTCAACTTTCAGGGGATGCAAATCATATTCAGCTCCATACTATCTTAAGCATACTTGTGAAAATAAAACATGCATATTATAGGAAATTTACCAAGTTTTAGGCTAATTAAACATCTCTAGTCATGAAGTTAAAATACTCCTCAGTGGACTAGTATTTTATGTAGTTCTTCACCCTAGTGTCTACTGTCTAGTGAGTAGTGCGCAGTAGTATAAAAAACTGACATATCTACCATGCCCTAAATTTTCTCATTGGTCATAACAAATGAATACGTACTTGAATATTATTCTTGTTTATTGCTCCTAGTGTAAAGTGTAAAGTAGCTACTATATGTTAATATAATAGAATGATAAGCACAAATCTTGTATTAGTGGAGTAAAGTAGTATCTAATTACATTACATGAAGGTTGCGTATTAGTTAGAGTCACAGAAAGATGCCAGTAGTTTAACAAGAAGCAGACTGCAGGCAATAGGCAACAGGTAATATTTGAAGATAAAGAAGCGTGTAAGGAAAGCTAGATAAAGAAAGAGGATATGGATATGGGTAAGGATTAAGGAAGAAGAAAGGGCACCCGTACCTTGGAGAAGCAGGGTAGTCGCAAGATCCATAGCCTGATAGTAGTATACTAGTATTAGTATATGATATGAGTGGTAATAAGGTAATTAAATAAATAATGATTTAGTATAACAGAAAGGAAAAGGAAAATACTGGGATCAGTTTGAGCGAGGGTAGCAGTGGGAGAAGTCACAAGAAGAAGCAGACATATGATTGCGCTGGTAAAAGCTGTTGAAGGCGTAGGAGGCGTGAGCCTGAAGAGTGTTAGGGAGGAAACCTAGTCCAAACAGCTGAATGGGGGTACAGTCAGCACCCGCTGCACAAGCGTAGTCAAGAGCTGACTGCAATGCATCGTCCTCCGCTACGAGACACGCACCACACTCCCTCACCAAACTCCACCAGCTGCTGCAGCGCAAGAAATAGGAGGAACAGTTTAACAAAGAGACTAAGACTGTGACCTCTTTTTACCCTTTTTAACTTCTGCCATCTAAGTCATCTTTGGTATCCTTGACCTCTTTTAAACTCCTCATAGTCTTAATAGTCTACTTTTCTTTTTTACCTCTACATTTGTCATCATTTTCTCGACCTTAATATTCTGAACAATAATTAAAATGGCTTTGGAAGAAGGGATGATTTTTCTAACTGTATTCACAAATCACAATATTAAAGGTGAATCTTAAACCATTATGAAGAGCAAGAAATAATACCTTCAATCTACTAATTTGTTTTCTCAACAGAGATCCTATACTATTCAACTTTTTGGTCCATGTAAGTTCGTAGAAAACTCATGCCGACAAGTAGAATCCACAAATATGTATACAAACAATACAGTAACAGGTGCATGACGTGCAACACATAAGGTATGCATGATATAATAATATTCATTGAATAGTCATGCATTCATGTAGAGGACACAAATTATGTATCACGAGTTATAACTTATAATAAATACACTTATACATGGACTAGAGATTCATTGAACAGTCAAATCATCACAAGACTCCAGTTTTGTACTACTGAAATCAACTCTCTGATTTACAGATCTCTCAGTAAGACGCGCAAGAAGAAGCAAACACAAGTAAGCAATCAACCTTCACTACTCCAAGATTTAGTTAAGCCAGATTATCAGGCAACTACTTTCCCAATCCATTAGCATGTAATAAGAATACACTAGTTGATAAGGTATACCAAAATAGGTTTTGTGTGGAGCGCATGCAGGTTAATCTAAGTAAATGAGTGAAATCATATATACAGATAGTGTAATTTGGAAACATGGTACAACTTACCCAAGGTTAAGAAGCCCAATCACAGTGCTGATACTGATATCAAAATCAACTTTAGGTTGGATGATAAAATTTCCTTCTCGTATTGGCTGAAACATTTAGAACAGAGAAAGCAGCAAATTACAGGCCCAAAAGATGAACTTATTACATAAACTAGTAGCAGTTGTATAGAAAATTGGCCCCATCATGATCATGGTGATGACCATGATCATGGAAAATGAGCGTTAAGAATCCTACCACACAGAGAACAGAACCAGCAAGAAGCTTGTCATATTTTCGAGGTTTTACCCAAGTTCTTAACTTGCTCTTGATACCATGTTAAAATAGATTGGAGGGAAAAAACTTTTAATTATTATTAAGTTAGAAGAGATATTTATAATACATCATATAAAACCTAACTTAGGTAGAACTAGATGAAGTTTTTATGTAGTGAGAAAGTGAGAGTTATGTTGATGCCATTACAGTAAGCATGAATAATGATGTTAAGGTTGGTAGCCTTTTGAAATGACGGCTCCACTTGAGTTGTATTGTATTGTGATGTCTTTACATAGCAACCTAGCTTTCCTTATATACTAGGAAACTTTGAGAGGCAACAATCCCTAGAATGTCACATGATCCAATGTAAAGACAAAATACACTAGACACCTATGCAATTTATCATGTGACTTGCACATGATTAATATTAAATCCTTTACACTCCCTCTCAAGATGTGAGTGAGGAGGAGCTGAAGCCTTCACTCCCATCTTGCTGAGAAGTCTATTGTGCTGGCTCACAGGAAGTGCCTTGGTGAGAACATATGCAAGCTGCTCCTGGGAAGGAACATAGGAGGTCTGAATGGTGCCTTGCCTCACTTTTTCTCGAATGAAATGACAGTCTATTTCGATGTGTTTTGTTCTGTCATGATACATAGGATTAGCTGCAATGGAGAGTGCAGCTTGATTGTCACACTTAACAGCAGCTGCTTGTAGTTTCTTTAGTCCTAGGTCCTTGAGAAGAAAAAGGAGCCATGTCACTTAATAGGTGGTGAGAGCCATGGCTCTATACTTAGCTTCAGCTGAAGACCTTGCCACTACAAGCTGCTTCTTGCTTTTCTAGGAAATAAGGGATGTGCCTAGCAGTATACAATAGACTATAGTAGATCTTTTAGAGACGGGGCAAGAGGCCCAATCTGAGTCACAATAGGCAGTAAGTTCAGGTGCTGCATTACTTGCCAAAAGAATACCTTATTCAGGAGCAGTTTTTATTTATCATAAAATTCTTCTTGCTGCTTGCATATGTATAAAAGTAGGAGCTTCCATGAACTGACTCAATAGTTGGACTGAAAAAGTGATATCAGGTCTAGAAATGGTTAGATAAATCAGTTGTCCCACTAACCTCGTGTAGGGCTCAGGATTAGAGAGAGGAGTTCCCTTTAGAGTATCTAACTTCATGTGTGTGTCAAGAGGAAGCTTGAGTGACTTCTGTTTGTCCACACCATGCTCTTTAAGAAGATGAAGTGCATATTTTCTTTGAGAGATAAATATGCCTTGATTTGATCTTGTGAATTCCATTCCCATAAAGTAGCTTAAATCTCCAAGGTCTTTCATATGAAATTGAGTACTTAGCAACTTTTTCAGCCTTGCTATTTGTTTAGCACAATTACAAGTGATGATAAGATCATCTACATAGATGAGTATAGTTGTGAATGTACCATCTCCCTCTTGAATAAACAGAGAATGATTAGCTTGAGACTGCACAAACCCAAATGAAATCAAGGCGTTAGAAAGGTTTGCAAACCACTGCATGGGTGCTTGTTTCAACCCATACAAGGCCTTTTGTTATTTACACACTGGAGTATCAAACTCCCTTTGTCTCCTTGAGCTTTCAGGTTCATTATAACCCAAAGGAATCTGCATATAGATATCTTCTTTTAAATCTCCATGCAGGAAAGCATCTTGCACATCCATTTGACAAGTGTGCCATTGATACATTGCAGCCACTGCTAGCAAAGCTTTGATTGTGCTCCTTTTGGCTACAGGTGCATATGTGTGAGTGTACTCAGTACCCTTCTTCTGATTGCACCCTTTTATGACAAGTCTTACCTTCTTCCTTCCAACAGAACCCTTGTATGACAAGTCTTACCTTCTTCCTTCCAACAGAACCATCTGCCTTGTATTTGGTTTTATATACCCATCTGCATCCAATAGCATCTCTACCAGGTGGAAGAGAAGTAATCTCCCATGTTTCATTGTCAAGTAAGGCTTGTATCTCCTTGTTCATAGTGTCTACCCAACCTGGGTGAGTAGCAACCTCATAATATGACTTAGGCTTCGTTGTTTGAATTATTTTTTCCCACCATGTTAGTAAACTGTTGACTTACACTTGTCGTTGCAATTGGTGTAGCTTCACTAACTAACTCTGCAGTGTTGTGTTAAAGAGAGGTAACATAATCATTCATCTAGGTGGTGTCTTAGATATCCTGCTTGACTTTCTTACAGTAAAGTTCAGGAGAAGGTGCATGAACAGGTGTGGCATTTGGCTCAGTCAGTGAATATGTTTAGATTTTCAGTTTGGTCAAGGTAGTGTCTATACATTATTATGGGCAGTTGATAGTACAAGGTTCATAATTTTTGTAGTATTATTTAGCATAGGAAATACATGTTCATAGAATCTTACATCCCTAGACACATATTTTTTGTCAAGCCAATTTCAAGCTTATAGCCTTCTTGCTTAGGCCTAGGCACAAGCAAGGTACTGCTCTTGTTTGAACTTATCCTTGTCCCTGTTAGGATTGTAGGCCATAGCTAGACAACCAAAAGATCTCAACTCACGATAGTTGCAAGCTTTGTGAAACATCACTTCATATGGTGTTTTGTTTTTAATCACAGATGAAGGCAGTCTGTTCATAAGGTGGGCTGTAGTCAAAACACAATCCCCCCAAAAAGATAGACGTAACCTTGCTCCAAATCTCAAAGCCCTGCTCATTTCAAGCAGATGTCTATGCTTTCTCTCCACAACCCCATTCTATCTGATGAATTACACCTCTTTTAGTGAACAAAGAGATGCAATCTTAGTCTTTGAATTCTAGAGCATTATCTGATCTTACTATTCTTACAACTCTGTCAAATTGATTCTTAGCATAATCCGAGAAATTTTTAATAGTTACAAATGAATTAGACTTGTTCTTTAACTGATGAACCCAAGTTGCTCTAGTAAAATCATCAACTATAGTAAAGAAAAATCAATATTTTCCTTTGTAGGGAACCTTATATGGTCCCCATATATTAATGTGAATTAGGTCAAAGGATCCTGCCACTTTGGTGTCACTTAAAGGGTAAGGTTGTTTTGTAAGCTTGGTCATAGGACAAGAGAGACAAATGTCATTTTCAAGTTTCTCAAAATTAAATGACCTTTCAAACAGGGAATATGTTTGAGTTTGTTGAAGGGAGCATGTCCTAATCTAACATGCCACAAGAAGTAATCAAGAAATTCTGCACTACAAGATTTTAAATCATTACATATATTGTCATTAAAAACCTTGTTAGCAACACCAAATCCATCATCAGTGTGATGTTTTTCATTAGTGTTATTTACACACAAAACAGAAAATTGGCCAACATTTGCCTTTAATTTCTTAAACTGTCTCTTAGACTGTGTTTCTTGTGTTGTGTTTTTGTGGGTGAGAAGTCTTGATTCTTGGCTTGAGTACTTGAGTTGGGTTGATTATGTAGGTAGTAGAGTCCGCCAGTGGCGGTCTCTATGTCCTTAATTCTCTGAGTTGTGCAATCTTGCAGAACACAATAATCTTTGTGAAACAACACACAACAATCATCATTTTGACACAGCTTTTGAACTGAGAGTAGGTTTTGTTTGAATTCAGGAACAAACAAAACATCTTTCAATTCAATACCATTAGCAAGAGGATCATTTCCCATATGAGTTATATTGGTAACCCCTCCATTAGGAAAATTTATTTTTGGCCGATGTAACAATTGTTTTACATCATGAAGCTTATCTAGGCTTGCCATCATATGATCTGAGGCACCTGAATCTATGATCCATGTGCTATTTATGTTTTTCACAAAATGACATGATATCATACCTGCAAAATGGGTGTCAATTTCTTTATATGTGCCCTCAGAGTGTTTAACAACTACATTGCTTGAGCTTCCTCCCAGCTTCATCAGATTCTGAAGTTGTTTTGCTATTGCAACAATAAGTTCGGAGTTGCCAGCATTCACTTGAGCATCGTTCACATTCTTATTCTTAAAATTATATCAACCATATCCTCCTTCACTTTTCCCTTTTCCATGACCTCCTCTATTTTGTGGGATGTTCTCAAAATTCTTGTTATATTGTTTGTTTTTTCCATGTCCAGCTGGAAAACCAATCTTGAACCAACATTATTCTGCAGTGTGATTATTTTTCTTACACACAGAGCAGAAGGATTTGTTGTCATTCTTGCTATATAGAGCTATCCCTACACTTTCTTCTTTTTCTTTTTCCAAAAACTTCACTTTGAGACTCATCCTGTTGAACCGTAGAAGTAGTTGTTTCAACTATAGGGAAAGTACTCATCAGCAATATCTGGCTTCTTAGTGCACCATAACCATGGTTTAAACCATTCAAGAATTGAAAGAGCTTCTGTTCTTCTTTCTGTTGTTAATTGCTTCTACATGGATTCTATCTCTTGCCAAAGCACCCTAAGATTAGTGTAGTACTCAAACCCTGGTCTCTCATTTTGTTTAACTTTATAATTTGCTTTGTTCAGCCTATACTTTCTGTTTCCATTACTCATTGTAAATCTATTCTTCAAGCTTAACCATATGTATTTGGCTTATTTCATGTACATAACTGACCTCCTAATAGATTCAGTCATGTTGTTTAGAAGCCAAGCTTCTTTCAGAACATAATCAGTACTGGACTAAGTTAGAGCCCTACTAACAAATCCTAACTTTCTCTTTGTTGCAAGAGATATTTCCATGGATCTCTTCCATGGTCTGTTGTCTCTAACTCCTGTGAGTTGTGGTTCTATTTTTAGAGTATTGGGACCATAAGATGGGTGAAGATACAAATGGTTGTTGCACTCAATGGTTTTTTGTATTTTCTCCTCCAACCATGGTTATCAAATATGGTTTTTCTTTTAGCAACTCAAAGTTTCAAACTTTGATAGAGGAGTTTTACAGTTGTAGTCTTAAGCACAAACATAAAGGCAGCAACTTTAAGATAATTTCTCTACCAAAATAAAAACAGCAAGCTTTACTTTTCACTTACCTCTCACAGGCTCTGATACCATGAAGATTTTTATGCAGTGAAAAAGTGAGAGTTATGTTGATGCCATTACAGTAAGCATGAAGAATGATGTTAAGGTTGGTAGCCTTTTGAAATGACGGCTCCACCTGAGTTGTATTGTATTGTGATGTGTTTACATAGCAACTTAGCTTCCCTTATATACTAGGAAACTTTAAGCGGCAACAATCCCTAGAATGATACATCACATGATCCAATCTAAAGACAAAATACACTAGACACCTAGGCAATTTATCATATGACTTGCACATGATTAATATTAAATCCTTTACACTAGAAAAACATATGCTAAACTAAATACAATACTAGCTAATAATATACTTACCTAAAATCATAAGGAAACTATACTCGTTTCCTTATTAGTTTAGGACTCTAATAAATATACTTATAATAACTCTAATAAATTTAAATGAACTTAAATGAGCTGCCTTCGCCTAAGCATAAATCTTATATGCTAGGCTATAGATGAAGAAAGATATACTTTGACTGACACGATCTTGACCATGTTTTTTATCCCACATATTTGATTCTCAATTGTTCAAATAGTGCAAGGGTGGGCAGCAGAGGGATAGATAATAGAAAATAAGAATCGGGAGACATAAATGATAGACACATAATCAGAATGAAAACAGGTAGAAACTAAAAGAGTAGCATAAAGAAAGCCAGGAAAGATTAACTTAAAGTTTTAAAAATGAAAATGAGTGAAATAGTAGAGTTAACTATGAGTGTTAGAGAAATTAGTGATTTAAGAATTGAAGCGACAGAGGAAGCCTTTCATTCTCACTTTCCATGTGTAATACATTTTTGAAGTTATATTTCAAGGTATATCAACTTAAATTTAAAACATGTTAGTATATATCCCTCCGGTTTCCTTAATCTTCTTCCGGTTTTAACTATGCTCGTTTGCCAATATATTTCTTTGAGCTTAAATATATTTAATTACATATCAACAAAAAAAAATATAATAACTGAATATTAATAAAGTACTAATCAAAATAAATCAACCAAAACTCAACATGATCATATTTTTTTTCATGTATTTCAAGAATAATTTGAAAAATTCTCTATAATTATAAATAGTGTTAAGATTATAAAAATGAAGAGCAAAAAGGAAAAAGAGAAAAGTATTTCAAGGCATCTATTACTATTTAACATACAAACAAATAGAGCATTACAAATGTTTGTGGAAAAAATTGTGGTTAGAAAGTATAAAAATCAAAGTATTATATTTTAAAAACAAAATATATATCTAATCATAATCAAGTAGGACATACTAATGATTCCTTTCTGAGAGAAGGTAGTATTTCAGATTTTCAGTAGATATCAAAGTGATCAACATTGACTTGGTTCGACCCTAAAATTTACCTAGTTTTCGGCATGATATTTCCACACGCAATTTTCTGTCCGAGCCGGCATAAAGACAGACTACAGACAACCCAAATATGAAAGTTGAGGTCAAACATTGGCCCGGCCCGAAGACAATCCGGAAACCCAATTGACCAGGCCTGACATACTCGGTTCTAGCGTGAAAATTTTGCAATACGGGCCACAATTTTTGGTTAAAATCTGGCTGACCGATGATCACCTTTAACTACCTATAAAAGTAACTAATAAGGAGGCAGAAATTGAAGTACCAGAGTGGGCTGAATCAGCAGAGGGTGACTGTCGTGGAGGTAGTGACAACGGCTGAGGTGGTGGCGCTAGCGAAGATAAATTAAAGAAAGAATACATCTCATACCGGACTATACAGCTTGCCTGCAAAATTTGTCCACCCTGAGTCACGGGCAACTGCCCAATACCAATCTCGAAGCATCTATTACAATCACTGGCGCTCAAGTCCGGCGTACACTGCCCCAACCCATATATTGTTTGCAAACTCGTATAATTTGCAACATCTGTAGCAAATTTCTTCTGCGACCCACCACTTGCAGCTCGAACGGCAATGACGTTTCTCAACATATTCCCAAGAACTTCCTCAAAATGGGTCGTGTTCCCAGTCACATTAAACGTATTCGATAACAGCACAGCGGGCAACTGATCCATTGTACCGAAAAATGATTGGTTTGAATACCTTACCATACAATCGTCGTACCATATGATTGCTATTTTTCGGTTTGGACAATAGGTGTTTGGGAGGTCGGTAGCTGTGGCAGTGGTAACGCAATCTTGGCACGAACTGCTGTTCAGATCCCCGCGGCAGAGGAAGTGGCCAAAAACTGTCTCGCTTGTTGTGTCGCTGTCGCCAGAAACAGCTTGATGGTAGCCGGTGGGGTTGGTCGCATTGGAGGATAGGAGCGGAACAAGGTGTTGAGGTTGGCTTGATATTGGGTATTGTTGGTGAACATAGTTGTGTTTGAACAGTAATAATTTTGAGCGGAGGCTGATTTTGACATTATCATTAAAATAATTGGCATATTGATTGAGAAGAATGCTAGATACCAGTTTTTTTTGGTATCCATGGTTATTCTTTTTCCAGTTCTGTGATCAGCCTGATCACATAAAGTTAGATATATTAAGCAGCAGCACAGATACTTTTTTTGTTTTTTGTTTTTTGTTTTTCAGGACATGATAGAGCGAGAGACGGGTCAAACCATTCAAATGAGAGGAAAGATAACTGAGAATGCAACTATTAATTATGATCTGCTTTGTTGCAACTTCAATCATTTTCAATTTATGACTTTTTCCCACTACGAAATGTGAACACGGACGAAATTTGGTCATGTTTATAATGATTCCATGTGATTAGATTTAATGTTTGTTTGAATGCACTGACTTTGATTAGTCGTAACTAGATATCACGTATACCAATTATAAGTCGAGTATGTTTTTTGGAGCAAAAAAAAAAAAAGAAATAAGTCGAGTATGTTTATTTTAATTGATAATTCTTCCATTATTTTTACTCCCAACGTTTTCATTTTTGTAATGTTTGTATTTTTGCGAATATATTATTTACTTCTCTCTAGTATATGGAGTTTTTTTAAAATCTTTCTTATCCATGTGCAAAAAGGTACATTGCGAGTAATAAAAATGGAGGAAATATAAGATACAAATTACATTTCATACATGATACAATTTATAGCTTAAATTAATCTATACTAATATATTAAAAGGCGTTCATAAGAATGTGTATGTGCCATGTGGCACTCTCCTCTAAGGTTGTAATGTAAATGCTCTATTTTCATGTCAAACCCTTCAACTAAAAAAATAATATTTTGTGGTTAGAAGGTATCGAACACATGACCTTTGAAAGGTAAAGTGAAATCTTAACCATTGATCCAACATAACATCATTGTTCAATATTTTAAAATAAAATATGATAAGGTCTGTAATTATATTACATTAAAAGATTACACAAGTATTTAGATAACTAACACATTAATGGTATTGATAATAGACTATCATAGACATAAACTCTTACTCCAATTTCTTGTATTCTTCAAATTATGACGTCAACTTTTTCCTCACAAAACAAAATTTACGAAAACAAACAACCCGGGGCATCACCCGAATCACTCACTAGTTTTTATTTATAAAGAGGGAGTTGTATAGAATGGACCTCTGAGGAGTAGAGTTGACAATTATTGATGATTAATTAAGTTAATTATCCATCCACCCGCCTTAAATAAATGGATGAAAACTCATTATAAGGTAGGTGAGAGACGAGCGACGGTTGGAGTGGCTGGCGGCGCGGATAGGTCAGAACCCCCTCTATCTATCACGCATATAAAAATATATATTTATTAGTATTATTAGTATTATTTTTCGGCATGTATTATTAATTAGTTTTTGATATTTACTTAGTTTATTATTAATCGATGATAAAATTTCATTTGATAGCTTTTTTTCATTGTTAAGTCTACAAAAAATCATTTCCTAATATGACCCATTTTCCACACACCCCACCTGCGATTGATGAATGCGACATATTTGGGTTATAAGCGCATATATGTCTATATTTTTGTCCTCTAAAATTAGTCTTATGGTTGTCTTCTATGTGTATTTTACAATATTTATTGACTTTTATTAATAAGTGACTTATTTATGTCCATATTATATTTTATTGATTAATTAGCTTAAATAATGTGTTATTTTTGTTATAGGTACTTTTACTATTGGAAGAGGAAAATTACGAAAATAATCAAAGGTTGACAAATAGAATAAAAGCAAGGAGATCAGAAAAGAAGGAATAAGAAAATATAAAGAAGACGAAAAGGGCCAAATCTCACGTGATAAATAAAAGAAAGGAAGGAATTTATCTTCTCCAAAATTCATGTTTCTTATCAACCAGCAAAACACCTTACAAAATGAAAAGATAGATTTGTTGCTTCTTCATCTTCTTCTCATCCGAATTTTATGGAATTCCTATCTTATTCTCTAACCTCTTTCCCTGTCAATTGGGTATATATTACCCGTATCTTCACGCCAAAAAAAAAAAGCACGCACACATACAAGAGAGTTCGTGAGAGTGAAGAAAATAATCGGGTTCGTCCAAGATCGACAAGTTGATAGGAATTGAAGAATTATTGCGTTCGGAGGCGAATTGAGGGTAGCGACTACATCAATTCGGGTCTACAGTCATGAGTTTTCTCTCTTCTATTTTCAATTAGTTGTTCTTGTGATTGAACTGGATTTTATCTGAATTTATTCATGTTTTCAGTTTCTTATATTTCTATTATTTGAGTCTAATTGGTTAACGCTGAGTTGATTGAATTTAATTATTTACTTTAGTATTTATACGATTCATACTATTGTTGGTTGGTTATGAAATTTGATATCTTTACTTGTAATTGGACGCAATTAGTTGTTTAGATACCCAAATTATGTTATATGACTATTAGGCGCAGCGTTTAATAGTTGGATAGGGAGGACGACTTGAGATTAATAAGAGTGAGCGGCTCAGCTTAATATTCTTAAGTGTATGAATTGTGCTAATAAAACAAGTTTATGAGGGTTGGATTTGTCTTAGCAAGATTCTAGATTTTTAGTGAGTAAGACAAGAATTGATCGCGGCGATAATTCACCAATCTAAGTGCTAAGTTAACTATTAGAGTGGTCTCAATTATTAAGGTTAAGAAGCTAAATTATGACTAAACATTCTATGGTCGAATCGGGAATTAATAGAGTTTGTGTGTTGTCACTTGTAATTATTAGTTTAGTAGTAGTTTTAATTTTACTTTGTCTAAGTAGTTGGTTACAACCGAAACCCCCCTAATCGTATATATGTGAATAGTGTAAATAGTGTAAATTCGTATATAATATATATTTTTTGTCACTTAGTTGAATATTTGAGTTTAGGAATTATAATAATTTTATTGTGGGATCGATCTTTTCTTACCCTTTTACTAGATATAAATAGTTTTGAAGGTTTAAGTTAGGTTTTTAATTTTATACGGTAAACGACACGTATAAATTTTGGCGCCGTTGCCGGGGAGATTATTTTTTTTAGTTCCTACCATGTTAAAGTCTAACTTGGTGTTATTTACATTTTTTTTGTATAGCTGTTTTTTAGATTTTATCCATTTTTGTATCTATGAGTTATGCACTATACAGCTTCCCTTCTAAATGTATTTACAAGACAATGTTTAGTTCTAGTGTTTTAGTACTTATTATATGATAAATATGTGTTCTTAGTTGTACTATATATATATATATATTTTTTTTCATTTCATTTCTTTCCACAAGTAAAGTTTACATCATATAGTATGTTGTTTACTGTACATCAATAATCACAACAGCAGCAACTTTTAGGAGTTAAGAAAATGTTTTTGTATTTGTATACCTCTTAATAAACACGCCTATAACTTATATGCAATGTATGAAAATAAAAATAAAAATTTGTGTGTTCAATTGTATACATCCAGAAGAGTTTTCCTTTAATGTCTTAAAGCAACAAAAATATACCTTTTGTCCTGTCCTGGTCTTCAGAATACAATGAATCTATGATACAGTATAATCTGGATTGAGAGCCTTGTCCGTCAGACCATCTCTGTATTCTCTAACTCCCAAATGAAGAGAACACTCTTTGATCATTGCAGCATAGTAAAATTGAAATAATTTGAGCTCTCCAGTCTCCATACGGACTATACAAAAGAGATCTAACATTTATCACTCAAAACAAAGTCACCAAATATCAGCTAGCATATCAGATCATGTCCAAATTCCGTCAGCAAAACCCAAACACTTCTGCTAATCTGGAACTAAATCTTATTTAATCTGCTAAGCCACATTGAATGCATGTGATTTAAAAAAAATTGGATCTGTTTTCTGTCTGCATTCATTCTTAACTAATAGTTGCTTGGACAGAACTCATCTAAGGTGATTTTGGTGCTATGTTCTAAAGGGAAATATCCTGATTCAGGGCTGCGATGTTTGGTTAAAAGATGTGGCATTAAATTTAATATTGTGTGCTTGAATTCATTAAACTACTTTATTCCCTTGTGTGCTATTCCCTTGTTTTCATTAAACTGTAGGTGTGTGCTTTGTGTCTTAAATATGCTCTTATTCATTTTTAAATGTTGTTTCTTCCATGGTTTTGCTAATTGGTTAAATTTTAGGAAGCTATTGTTCTATTTTGCTAAGGTAAGGTACTGAGTTATTGACACACTTATACTTTATGATCAATTGATAACCACTACATGACTAGCATACTCGCATAGCATTGCATAGTTGCGTTTCTCTTAAAAGTAAAAAAATAATTGAGTCATGGTTCACACTTATAATTCGAATAATGATATGCAGACCACATGATAAATATATTTTACTTCCTCAGTGTTCTGCACTCATGATTCATTTTTAAGTGTGGGGGGAAGACATTCATTTCTGCTTATATGGTTTTAGCTATGATTTGTTTCTCTGGTTATTCAATAGTCATACCTAAATTACAGAATTTCATGAACTTCACTCTTAAACTTCTCTTTTCTATTTTCAGGTGCATGAGCTTGGATACGGCAACCAAACTTAATCGTATAAACCTGTTTATTGAAACTCTAAACGAAGCTAGCCCAGAGAAATTACTTTACATTTTTCAAGACAGACCACGTGAAGATTCAGAGATGGGTGATGAAAGAACCTTGAAGGAATTAGGAGCTCCTAAGCTAGATGATGAACCTCTCTGCATTGTTTTTCCAACCTTGGAAAGACCTTTGAAGCTGAACTCAGGTTTTCTTAATCTCCTTCCTAAATTTTATGGGAACGCAGGTGAGGATCCTCATAGACATTTAAAAGAATTTATAGTTGTTTGTTCAACCATGAAACCTGAAGGAATTGAACAAAATCAAGTAAGATTGCATGCTTTCCCATTTTCCCTACATGATTTAGCTAAAGATTGGTTGTATACTATGTCTTCTGGTTCCATTACGACTTGGGACGCCTTACAAAAAGCTTTTCTGGAAAAATTCTTTCCCGCAAGTCGTATTGGATCCATAAGAAAGGAAATATGTGGAATTAGACAACATAATTTAGAAACACTTTATGAATATTGGGAACGTTTTAAAAAATTATGTGCCTCATGTCCACAACATCAAATAACTGATCAACTGTTAATTCAATATTTTTATGAAGGATTGTTGCCTAACGATAGGGGTATGATTGATGCTGCTAGTGGTGGCGCATTAGTAGACAAGACACCAACTCAGGCTAGGAATTTAATTGCTAACATGGCCCTAAAACACTCAACAACATAGCACTAGAAATGATGTTAAAAAGTAAATGAAATTGACTTAAGTGGTGTTAAATCTCAATTGCAAGAAAATGCTCAACAAATTGCTACTTTGACCACTCTAGTGTCTAAAATTGTTATTGGAAATGAGTCTAGAGCTAGAGTATGTGGTATATGTTCTGAGTTTTCTCATGCAACTGATGCTTGTCCTACTTTAAAAACTGAAGATGTTAATGCTTAGGAGGTTTTTCCAATCAAAGAAAATATGATCCTTATTCACAGACTTATAATGAAGGTTGAAAGATCACCCAAATCTTAGGTATGGAACTAGACCACAGTTTTCACAAACTAATCAACCTAGGCAATTTGGTGTACAAAACCCTCCACCCCAATCTTCTGCCCATCATTAGAAGATTTAGTGAAGCAATTAACTACTCAAATAGGTCAAGTTCACAACACAGAGTCGAGTATCAAAAGAAAACTGATAATCACCTTCACCACATAGATACTCAAATAGGACAAATTTGTACTTCACTAAGTAACCTAGAAACTCAATTTTCAGGTAAACTACCATCTCAGCCACTACCTAACCCAAAAGAGAATGCCAAAGCCGTGACCCTTAGGAGTGGGAAAGAGTTGAGTGAACCTAAGGTAAAGAGTCGCGAGATTGAAAGAGAGATAGAGGTTAAACATGAAGATGAACTTAATATAGGGGGAAATGGAGAGATTGAGAGTAGAAAGATCATGAAGGAAATGGTAAGCTTAATCCAGAAATTGATGTTTCTCGTTTTAAAAGATGTGCACCCTTTCCCTTCTAGATTTGCTAAAGCTAAGAAAGCTGCTCTTGACAATGAAATTCTTAGACTTTTAGGAAAGTTGAAGTCAATATTCTTTACTTGATGCTATTAAACAGGTTCCTCGTTATGCAAAGTTTCTTAAGGAACTTTGTACTAACAAAAGACAATTTCATCCTTCTGAAAAGGTAAGTATGGGAGGAGATATTTCAGTTGTAA